>NC_079170.1:33786155-34086155 GCF_947568905.1 Ostrea edulis
AATAGGAACCTTCCTCTTTTGGATGTGATCATGTTATGTAAGTTTCACAAAGATGCCCCTAGTAGGATGAAAGTTAAAGACCAGACAAGCTCAAATCTATGGCATTTAGTGACAATGTGACCTTGACCTTTGGACATAAAAATAAATAGGAACCTTCCTCTTTTGGATGTGATCATGTTATGTAAGTCTCACAAAGATGCACCAAAAAGTATGAAAGTTAGAGACCGGACAAGCTAATTGTGGACGCCGCCCGCCCGACTGGACGCCCATCATTCGCCAATTTAAAAGCCGAGATTTGTTATGCAACTCGGCTAAATAGGTAAAAAGAAAAATGTAAGGTCTTCTGTAACAAAAGACCATCGTAATATAATAATTTAAACCAGACTTACTAGATTTGTTTTTATCCTGAATAAGTGTGCATTCAATGGATGATTCAAAATCTTAAAATTTGCACTTTAAAACAGCTCCCCACATTTGTGTGGAGGGCACATCTTTCTTTTTAAAAGTATACAATCCAAAAATGACTTTAAATGTAAATTATCAATGTACCTGAGAATTCCATGGATAAGACTTTAGTCCGTAATCATATAATAGTTCTTCTCCTTCATTAATGTCTCTGTTATGAATAAAATTAAAATTTGACAACAATAAAACAAAAAATTATTACTGATTAAGGTCAATTATATCATATTATACAGTTATAAACATGATTTGCTGGACCTTCAAAACAGAAATGTTGCCCAAATTCAAAGGCTGAGGCCGACATTTCTGTCTGAAGATCCAAAAAATAACTTTACTAAATCCTAGCCAATAACTGTTTTGTTATACCCTTCATTCAAATATGAGTATATTTTCATGTAGTAAACAGCCATTTATGTCAAATTGCACTTCCGTCATTTCTGACTTCTGCTGAGATTGGATGAGTGGTAAAGACCCATTTCATGGCCATAAGTAAGCAGGACCTAAACAAAACAGTTGTTATTTAACTGGAGTGACAAGGATCTATCAAGGTGCTAAATGCTATTCACAGAGAAATATTGATTGATTGATTGATTGTATATTGTTTAACATCCCTCTCGAGAATATTTCACTCATATGGAGACTGCCAGTGAAGGGCTGCAAAATCTAGGCCTATGCTTGGCGCTTATGGCCTTTGAGCAGGGAGGTATCTTTATCGTGCCACACCTGCTGTGACACGGGACCTCGTTTTTTTTGGTCTCATCCGAAGGACTGCCCCATTTAGTCGCCTCTTACAACAAGCAAGGGGGTACTGAGGACCTATTCTAACCCAGATCCCCATGGGATCATAGATGGAACATAAAATAAATTGAAAATCTATCTAGCCATCGTTTTAGAAATTCAAATAAAAAAATTATTCATTGTATTGAATCGTTTATGATTATTTATCTTTATTGAGTTCACTTATATATAATTAGTTTGAGGATGTTAGTCATTGGAAGATTACGAATTTCTCTAACCATATAATAGTATTTTACAACACTGCAGTTCATCTCTGGATATGGTCTCACGTTAAAAAAATACTACGAAATTAACTTTGCAGTAGATGACAGGGTAGATACTCTTACTATCAACACACTCAGTTTTGGATGCCCAGTTGACACGCTTGGCCGAATCTGTCAATAGGGCCTGAGCAATTGTTTCTTCTTTGATTGACAATCGGTATGTTATTGATATCTGTGCAAGTAAATTTGAGGGAAGGTGGCTTAAAATTGGGTCTTTAATCATTTGAGATGGTGCAGTTCAACAATTTTTATGTTTGACTAGCAGACTGGTTGGCATCTAAATTGTTAGTCCAGTCAAACAAACATTCATTTTGTTGGATTTTTTGTTTGTAAAAAATATAAAGATGAGTATTTATATAAGGGTGTAAAAGTATACTAGCTGCAATAATGTAGCCCTCTCCAATTTCTTTTGGGGGGAGAAAGCTACAACTCCTTAGGATCTCCGTAATGGTGCAAATGCGGGAGTGATCACTCCCAAAACATTTTCGATCATTCTCAACATTCGCTGACTTTCTTTACGTAAATAAAATGATATTCTATGTTTCTTAGTCAAGATATATATTTAGAACCTGCAACTTAAGATTTGTGAGGCTCTACTCTACCGTTTTCAACAATTTCGATGCATTCCAATTTCTCGATTCATATTTGTGCACCATGTTTGATGTACTGAAGTTTCTAATTCTGATTGTCAAGTTATTTGCATATGCCATATAAGGTAGTATTTACATCAATGGACAAGCACGGAGGAGAAAGCTATTTCGTCGGTATTAAAAAGGATTAGATTTAATATCAAGTTAAAAAGCGAACAGCAGAGTGTAAATTCTTTCTGCAACCATATGATTTTCCTTTCTTTGTCGGAGTGGCTCGAATAACTACATTTATGCGCAGATTTTCAATGTTTAGGTTTTTCATTAGATCCACCTACGACATCTCGCAATAATAAGCATGGCGGAGCAGACAAAGAATTTTGCAAGCTGTACATGATGTTTACTGAAAAACACCTTTACTAGACATACCCAAGCACAAAGTATGTACTCCTTTTGGTGTAAACAACATTTTGGACTAATACATGGAGCTTATTATCGGTTATTCATAAAATTATTTTGCACCATTATGGGGATCCTATGGAATTGTAGCCCTATCCCGAAAACGTCAGAATAAAAAAAAAATCGGATAGGGCTATATTATTGCAGCTAAACAGTATACATAAATGTACATTAATTGACTGAGTTGGAGGGCAACACACATTGTTGGACCCGAGAACAAAACTGTTGCCCAAGGCAGTTAGACTGAAGGCAACACTTTGGTTCAGCAAAATGCATTTTGCCCTTGAGTCCACTCAAAGAATAATTTGTTATATACCTTTTATTTTTCAATGTGACAAAATTTTGATGCCAGTTAACTACAATGTGAAATTATCTTGGATAGTTCTGTACAGTAACTGTCTAACATTTAAACAAATGTAAACTATTGCTGCTCTGTAAAAACATTGCATTTGGAAATGTTTGACATTGAATAGGAAAGATTCACTTTGGAAACAAGCATTCTGAGAGTATTGTACAAGCAATACATGTTCCCTACCGGCACCCAAAATTCCATTAAGGGATATTATTTAATGTGCTAAATACGTTTCGAGAAAATTCGGACATAGACATGTTAATTTATTTTTCATATGGAATTATTTTGAGAAATCATGCATATTATATCTTCAAGAATATTAAGAATAAACGCTTTGTTGGATAGAATGTTACAATTTGATCTGCAGCATTACTTACATTACCGTCTTCTCCTTTTCCCCCACCTCGATTTCAATATATTGGGGCACTAACCCGATCATAAATATGAGAGACGTTTAAAAAATATTAACTTTAACACCTGTTGATAAAAAGTAACGAAAGTCGAATTTGATAAGTAATAATTGCTATGTTGGATCTGCAGGATAAATTCCCGTCTTCTGTTTTTTCACCTGAACACTGATCGAGCGCAGCACTAACCCGACCGAGAACAAGTCGCACATATATCTGTTGATCAAAAGTAACGAAAGTCAAACTTGATCTGTAGTTTCACGGAAAGACAGAGATAAATACTATAGTCCTCCTGGTTTCATCGGTAGGGGACTAATAAATTTTAAAGGTATAACAATCATATGTTATATGGAACTATTCAAGCTGCTCCCAGTAGTAGTCTAGCTTATAGGCACATGATCACTGATGCAAACAAAATTCTAATTATAGAACATCTTAAATAATTCAAAATACATTAATTCTTGTAAGTAAAGTAACAATTATAAATACCTGGTTGCAAAAAGACACACTGAAAAACATAAAACTGACACCCCCCCCCCCCCCCCCCCCCGGCAACACACACGGATTAGGGTTTCGCCTCTGGGAATGTTTTAGGGTGTTTTTTCCTCTTCTTCTTCCTTTTTTTTTTTTTTTTTTTTTGCTTGTTCAAATTGAAATTAAAATTTTGCAGGGGGTGGGTGGGTAAAGGTGCAACCCTTCATCCCTTCCCAGAAAAAAATCCTGGATCAGCGCCTGGTGTGAATGAATTAATTGCATGGCATGGAAGAAGAAAACCGCCAAATTTTGCTATGATTTTTACTGTGGCCAAATCTTGAAAATGCTTCTACTCCTGTACGTCCCGTAGGGATCCGGGTTAAAATAGGTCCTCAGTACCCCTTTGCTTCTTGTAATAGGCGACTAAATGGGGCGGTCCTTCGGATGAGACCGCAAAAACTGAGGTCCCGTGTCACAGCAGGAGTGGCACGATAAAGATCTTTCCCTGTTCAATGGCCATAATCGCCGAGTATCTATAGGCCTAAATTTTGCAGTCCTTCATCGGCAGTTGTGACGTCTCCATATGAGTGAAATATTCTCGAGAGGGACGTTAAACAATATTCAATCAATCAATCATGTGCATATGTACAAAGTAATTTTGTCAGTTTTAGTGCTACACAACTTGAATGTTTAAAAGAGTCGGATGAAAAGAATTGAATAGTCCGTGATTTTATAAATTGGCCAGCCCTGTGATTTCACAGCGGGGTTAAGGTGTCCCGGGTAAAATAACAAGCAATAACAGCATATTCATATAAAAGTAAAATTCTTTCAAGCGTCGCATATTTTTAGTAAAAATCGTTTGTCAATACATTAACAAACATCGTATCACGTGGGGAAATCCTTTGCTTACCTATTACGTCGTCATACAAGTGACGTAGAGCTATATTTATCCGCTATAGCTAGACTTTTAGTTGTTTATCACCTCGTTCCAGGTGAAAGATGCACTCAAACCATTTGCAGCTTGGGCTTGATATGTCGACATTAATATAGTAAATTTAAAGAGTGATACGGATCGGTACAATATCCTCTCAAATATAGCAATTTCTATAATCTCAACTCAAATGTTGGGCATTTTCCACATTCACATCCAAATCGTATCTAAACGAGGCAAAATATTGTACCTTCCGTATCAAAATCCTAAATCTGCAACTAGTTACCTTTCTGAATATGCCTAGGTCGAAATAAAATATCGTCATCTTTCACCTGTAACGAGTCGATATGTACATGCGTTGGTTTTCTTTATTCTAAATGACTATACATATCGGGGGCGATATCAAGGTCACAAAGTGATGTAAAGATTACTTTACAGTCTTTCGTTCACATATTATATATAAATATATGAGACTTATATATTATTGAAGAAATTTAGGGGGGGGGGATCATCTGACAAACAGATTAAAACACATACAGCTTGAACACTAGATAACGGCAATAAATAGCGAGAAAATATTATGACATTTTCCCCGGGATACAACTATAGACCTGTACGTCGTGACGTACTTTTATATTGTGACGTCATATAATATGAAGTGCACCGAGGTACATTTTATGATGATTATTTTAACTTTACTCGGGACATCTTAACCCTGCTGCGTTGTGTAAGCTCTAGCTGCAGTTTGATCAAATTTTATTTTATTTTACTGTATATGTTGTCTCCGGTATGACAGTGTGTATGGACATTTTTGGATTCCATGTTTACAGTGGAAATTCTTAAAACCTCATGCTATAAGCATGGTATATTGATTGTGCATTTCTAACCGATCGTTGGAAGAAAATTGACATAATTTAATAAAATTCAAATAGAAATGTCTTCAATCTAGAGTCTTCAATGCATGTTTCTGCCAACATGTCTTCGGTTGATCGTATGTATGGGAAATTTTGTCATTTATACATCTACACGGATATTTCATCGGCAAATCGCTGTGGAAATTTGCCTGCTATGTATTTGAAACATATCGTTTGAATGAGAAGGTCGTCACACGACAAAATCAAGTGAAAATGCCTTTAAATTACTGTTCGTGTTTTGTTGTCACATGTCCTCAGTTGATAGTATGTATGTGTTAATTTTGTGATTTCCATCGTTGCAGAGATAATTAATCGAAATGACGTACGTTCGAGTATGAAGATTATCGTATGATGATGTACACATGAAAATGCCTTCAGTATTCTATTCTATTTTTATTTATTTTTTGCTGATACGTGTCTTCTGTTGGTCATACTTGTATGAAAGTCTATGATGTTTACGTTTGTTTAGTAAAATTAATTGACTTCGTGCGTTCGATATAACATTAAATACATTTTACGAGTTTATAGTATGTATGTAACATTATGTTTGTAAAATAAGATCCTGAATCTATGATATGTTGCCTAATAAGCAATAAAATGACAAATAAATAACACATACCTTCATCTGTTTGGGTGACATTGATTGTCCTTGATCTGTATGTTTTGAAGCGCTTTTATGACCAAGAAGGCATGTAAACTTCCGTTTTAACACGCACATGCGTATTACGCCTCGTGGTGTGTATACGGCCATGCTGGCTGACTGGAAGTTTTATACACACCACATACACAAAACTACAAAACACCTCCAACTGGTCCATGCATTAATTTTTATATATATGGTTTATGGCATGGTTTTGAGCATTTCTGAAGAGAAATTCAAGTGAGGACCGGATTTTAGTTCTCACTTGATTTTTGTGTCCTCAGTTGTTGCTGTGTAACCTGACGTCGGTTCTCAGTTGAGAGCGTTTACAAACACATATACACACATATATATATATTCCCTACCTTTGTTATAAAATAAGTACAATCAAGGGTAAAATCCGAAATATCCCGCTTTGCGTTCACCGTTTAAGTGGGGAAGTAGAACGTTTCAGGGACAGTAACCCCCCCCCACCCCCACCCCCTAAACTTATAGAATTTAAGGTAAATCATGGTATCTTGTTTAGAAAAATGTAAACGACAAAGAAAGCAATAATTTCTTTTACTCTCAGAGAATTAATGACAAAATTTTGATTTATCTAATAACTTTTTTTTGGGGAGAACTTATTTTTTTTCCAAAACCCTTAAAATTTGCATTATTTCATAAATTTCACATTAAAAATGACAGAAAATAGTAAAAATGACTACTTAGGACATATTTAAAGCCCTATAAAATCTGTAAAATCCAACATAGAAATCTCAGCGTTAATAGTAATTGAAGGAGGGGTGGAATTGGAAGGTTCCCCTGAATTGGAGATGATATGTCTGGCAGCTGACGCAAGAGATCCAAAATGCTGTGTGGTAGGAATATATATCTTGCAAAAACATCATCTGCAGATAATTCTTCTAAAGGGTTGCATGATCTGTCTCTGATATTGTGTGGAGCACGTTTCCTAATTGGCATTTGTCGGCATGCAGCCATTTTTATAAAAGCAAACGACACTTTGAGTACATACTTTAAATCTCAAGTAAGCTATTGAGCTTACTCGAGATTTAAGTATGGCATACTCCATTTGGAGTATGATTTCCTTACTCAAAAGTTTTATAACCCACATTTCGAGTATGTGCTCTGGCTCAAAATTTCAAGACAACTTTCGAGCCTGATTTGGAGCCAGAGCTTGAGCCAGTTTTCATAACCTAAAATTATTTGGAGCCATACTCCAAATCTTGTTTTCGAGCTAGAGTTGGAGCTGGAGCCAACTTTTATAACCTCCTAGCCTGGTGCTTAGGAGGAGTAAACATACCCATCGTGAGCCCATATCTCGATCAGGTAAACGAAGTTATCCGTAGTCAAAATCAGTGCATGTGTTAATACCCCTGCATTTTGATTAGGTAAACGGGCAATCCGTAGTCAACTTCCGTATGTAAAGAACAGCGTAAGAGTTGGTATGAAACACAGCATTCAACCTAACAAAATGTTATATTTACAAATACAATCATTATAACGAACATAGAACTTCTGAAATTGTTACTTCAAAGAAAATTGTTAAAACCCCTGCTACACTACTTTATTTGTCAGTAGTCTGCCTAGATTTGAAAATTGTTCATACGCAGAGCATGCTCTTGCGTACCGAATCAACACAGACGCATAAACACCATATACAGGTGATGATGGAATATTGCTAAACAAATATAGGAAGTTGATGATGGAGAAGCTGAAGGCATCTCGTTTGTCATCAAGTTTAATTTGAAATTATCATATATGTTCAATAAAATGTCAAAATAAGACTATTTATTGTCTTTTATTTCGAGGTCACTGGGATATATCAAATCAACATATAAATGAAAATGAATATTGTTAATAGATAAAACGACATCCATCTATCGGAATGTCGGATTGATGGCCACAACGAAATATTGTTTCTTCTTATGAAAGGTGGAAGTATCGAACAGTGATCAATCTCATAATTCCTATAAGGAATACAAAATAGAGAGTTGGGCAAACATGGACCCTAGGATATACCAGAAATGGGATTAAGAGCGTAAGAGGAGTAAGCATCTCCTATCAAACGGCCACAACCGTCGTGAGCCCTATATCTTAATCAGGTAAACGGAGTAATCCGTAGTCAAAATCAATGTACCAAGAACGTCCTAACAATCAGTATGAAACACGTCAGACAGCGAACCAATGATAGGTTGTTTTGGCAAACTAGATCGTTACAACGACCACAGAATTTGCGAAATGCTGACTTTAAACGAGACTATCGAAACTCTTTTAACATCATCTTGTTTGTCAGTAGCCTGCCTCGATTTAAAAATTGATCATACGCAGAACAAGCTTTTGTGTATCGAATCAGTTGAGAGATATAAGCATCATATGCAGGTGAGAATGGAATATTGCTACACAATTATGAGAAGTTGACGACGGAGAAACTAAGCTCATCCCGTTTGTCATTAAGTGTATTTGTTAGTTGTCGTTAATATTCATTTTCAATAAAATATCTAAGTACAAACAGATGTGGAGGAGTCTGTGGTGTCTTTTATTTTGAGTTCGCAGTTCACATATCGAATCAACATATAAATGAAAATGATTATTGTTAACAGATCAAACGTCATCGATATAGCTAAATGTCGAATTGAAGGCCACACAAAGATAATTTTTCTTCTCATGTAGAAGCTTTCAAATAAACTCTGCTTGATAAGGAAATAAAAACAGATCAGATAATAAAGGAACACAATTCATGTCTATAGAATTTTCAAACACACTGTTAGTAAACCTGATCACCAAAGACTACGAAGGTGTTGTCTATGAGGAACTCCAGCTTAATTAAAAAAAATTAAACTTAAGAGTATTTGTGATTGGAATCAAAGTGGCGTTTAAAAGAACAAGTTTTGGGATGACTGATCACTAGATATGAATATTTTCGTTTTCTATTTTTGTTGAAAAAGCAACTGCCTATGATGTTAAAAAGCCTAGTCTTTAATTCATCGTGAGGAATAGTCGTATAAAGTGTTGAAAAGTCATACGGTTTAATGATGTTGATTGGAGAAAGGTTTTGTGATTTCAAATTTACTAAAGGTTCTCTAGAATTCGTTTAGAATCCACATTTAATTTACACCACTTCCACATTTGATTTACACCACTTCTGGCATATGTAGTTGTACGGTACATTTGACGTTTTTCCTTCCCAGCTGTTAATATTTTTGATGAGGAGCAAGGATTGAGGTTTAGTAGAACATTTACTGGCTCCAGCAACGCAGCACTGTTAATGTGCCAGTAAGGAAACTTGTCCTTATCTATACAGGAATGTGTATTGTGACATCACACAGAACCAACGAAATATCGCAATTATTTAAAATATCATGAAATGAAATGATTAATGTTTCTAAATTGCACGGAAGTACAGTACTACACATAAACATAAAACGGAATTTTTGTCGTTAAGGTATTCTGACTTTTTGAAATATATGGAAATTAATGATCGCGATGCGCTTGTCACTATAAAGTCATCATGATAGTCTGACGCATTTTATTTCCAATAAGTGGTGGATCAACTTTTTTTAATGAAAAAACTATTTTACAATTTAATGGGAAAATGTTTGCAGATATCTATAAGACTATCAATTTTAGAACGATGCGTTTCTCATACGTTCACTGAAATATTTTCTATTTATCCCATAAGAAAACATTAATACTTTATTTATTGATAAGAAGGGAGATGGGTGGGTCTTAAAAATCGATTCATTGCAAGAGGATACACTCAATGTATCACAATATGCTTTTTAAAGTGAACCAAAGAAATATTAAGCTATTTGAATATTGCTGCTATCCTGATAAAATCTTAGCAATAAGCCATTTCTTTCAAATGAAAATGCATTTAATTGAAAGGCGAAAAATTCAACACGCAGTACAATCATTTCAACAATAATAAATCGAAATATGTAGAACTCTGCAGCGTTTTCATAGCTACATAAGTTGTTTAAAACGTTCATCAATTAAAGATTGAATTTTAACCTCATTATGCCCTTGCAATATCGAAATTCATTATATAGCTAATAAATAGTCTATTATAAAATCTACGTAAAATCTAGGGAATGTTAGCGTTCAATATCCTGAGAATTTATTGAACGCTTACTTTGCATTGAGTAAAGTGTGTGCGCCCGAAACATTCCGAGTATGAGCGTTCAATAATGACCTTTACCGTAACGACGTAAACAAGCCAAAATGGCAGACGACGGTCCTCCGAATCTGACAGAGCCGGTATTTGATATCATATTCATTTACTTAAACAAAATGTTTTCCTGTACATAAATGATGATGTCCCCATTCACAAAATCAGTTTACTTCATGCATCAAGGACGGGTTTAATATTGAACAGTTAAAAAATACATGCTGATATTGCACACTTTCACCTTAGATGCCAATATTGATGAATTCTCGTTTATTTTGGAGTATTTTGAGTGAAAAGGGATATAATTTAACAACAAAATACTTTAGCTATATAATAAAAGGGTTACGCGGGTACGTTAAGGCAGGTTATGAAAATCTTTACTGGGAAAAAATCCGCGAAACAGTGGGACGTCATAATTGAAATAAGTAATCACTAAGTATATATTAAATTCCGATTTTAAAATAAACTATGCAACTACTAAGATCCAACGAAATTAGAAATGCTATGTTGTGTAATTTCTGTCTGATCGATATGAAAGTAAACTGATGACGTCATGACTATACATCGAGTGACGTTGACACATGCAAGGAATTCACTCTTCCATGATGTCATTAGCAACGGCTGTTGTTACGTAGCTATAACTAATCTGATTGGTTGACTGATTATCCGCCATAACCTCCGTCAAACATTAGATGTGACGTACAGAAATGGACGCGTTGAATGCCGATTTTCACTCATTACTGAGGCAGATATGGTAAAAATATGTGAATGGGGGACGTGTAACAGCGACACTCGTTATTCCGAGAGAGTGGAGAATATCAGATTTGTGCCATTTCCTAAACCTAAAAGCAATTTCGACAAATGTTTACGATGGGTGAAAGCTTGTGGACGACCCCACACACAACTGAATCCACAAAAAGTCACCCGTCACACCTATGTCTGCTCTAAGGTAAGAACATTATCTTGTACACAACACAACACACTTCATTTTTATAGTATTATGTCAAAATATATACTAATGTATTCAGACGCACAAAGCTTATACATGTATGTTCATTGTTTACATTGAACATCCTACATCATTGTGTATTACTAATGTACATGTATAAAAAGCCTACTAAATCTTGAGCATAGGACGTAGAAACACGAGGATAGAGGTCAACAATTTTTGGCTTTGAATCAATATCATCGATTAGCATGGCCTGATAATTTTTTTTAAAAGACGGAGGGGGGGGGGTGACAGCTTGCTTGTTTGTCGAGAACCCCCCCTCCCCCTCCCCTTAATAAAAACTTGATTAGCCAATCTTAAAAAGAATCCTAATTCCAGAACGGATTAGTGTTATTTCAACCAATATGACTTCCTACATCCATTATACTGCTTTAAAAAAAGAGCGAGAGAGCTGTCACAAAACAAAATATATCTTTGCATATATGTAAATAACAGAACAGGATAACGAACAGTGAACTATGTGGTGTCCTTTATTTCGAGCTCACAGGGATATATCAAATCGACATATGAATGAAAGCTATCATTGTTAATAGACAAAACGTCATCGATATATCTAAAAGTCGAATTGAAGGTCATAGCGAGAGATTTTTTTCTTCTCACGTAGAAGTTTTTTAATAAATGTATATATATTAACAATGGAATGCCGTGAGTCTCCCCCTCTGCTAATGACACCCCTACCCCTCAATTCTAAAAAAAAAAAATCCTATTAAAATCTTTTTAACCTATGTTCTTCTGTTGTTTGCAGCACTTTGTGGGAGGCAATGGGCCTACACGAGAATATCCAGATCCCCTATCTGCAGATGGATAAGAAATTAAGAAAACCAGAACACACTGGAAGAAAAGACAATCAGAGACTACATGTCGGTTAGGGAAATTTTTATTCTCATAATTTTTATGTTGTCATTTTTCACTGAATCATGCTCTGTAGTCAGTGTATTAAATTTGATCATACAACATTATTTACATATTTGAAAAAAAAATGAAGATTTTGATATGCTATCAAGGGCATGTTAAACATATGAGTATTGGTTGGAACCTTGGAATATTGCACATTGTAGGATGTAACCAAATAAACCAATATTATATTAAATGAGCAATATGGGTGTACTGTGCAATGAACATAAAGTTTGAATGGGCATTTAGCATGAGAAATATGTTAGTAATGTAAATTTTCAAAGATCCTGTTCAAATCTCACTCTAATATGACCTAGTACAATTTCAAATTTTCCAAATGCACAAATTGTGCATGATGTACATGGGTTATCTTTAATATATGAAATAATTTTAACACACATCTACTGATACAGTTGCTTATGCCTAGATATAAAGCAAGATTAAAAGGATGTGTATTTGGAAAATTTGAAATTGTACAAGTTCAATTAGATTCATGATAGGTTACTTATAATACAATTCTTTTCAATGATTGTAGATCTAAACTGGATTTTGAAGATAAAGAAAGTCAACAAAATGAGGAGTCTGCAGCCCCAGAGTCAGCTGACCAAACAATTAGGTCACCCATTGACCACACAGATCAGTTGTCATGTAAGTATAAACTTCAAGTGTATAAATATCTCACTGATGTGGGCTTACTGTGACTTCAAGTAGGGTACACCATGAAATCTATGAAAAAATGCCAATTTCAGAAGCATGTCAGTAGTAAAGGGAATGTCTGGGACTATTCTTTGAACTTAAAAGTCTTTTGTGGTGTAAACTGCAAGGTCACACCATGGTGCACCTGTAACAAGAAGCTGACCCTGAATTTGTACATAGTAATCATGTTCACTTTTAAGTCTGAACTCATCATTTTCTTTGCAAAGTAAAAATCGATCTAAAGTTGAACAAGCTTCCTCAATTGTCAAATCCCTAGCAATGTATGGACATTTAATTTCTAGTATGCCACATTCACTACCCTCACATACCTTGGCATCTGGTGTTGCAGCAAGAAAAGGAAATGAATTGTTAATAATCAAACCACAGTCATGAATGTGGCTGTTGGTGGCAGATTTTAAAGTAGCATATTTTTCTTTAGCAATTTTTTCCCTACTTAACCCATAATCAGTTGCTGTGGTTGAGAATGGCTTTGAGTAAAATAAAGATTTCAACATAGCAATGGTTGGTGCCTTTTTCCTTTTTACAACTTTGTGCATTTTTGATGCTGTAATTCTGTTTGCCCTGTGTCTTATCCATTCTGGGCTGAGGTACTGGTCTCTTGTTGCCTCCTCCAATGCTCTTGGCTCAGTTACTGCATATTCTGGCAATAAACAGTTATACCATGGGTCACTCTTGGGACTTGAGGAAAAGAGGTATCACCACAACTTGTATCCTTGTTTGTGTTCAGTTCAACTCCTGTGCTCTTTGGCTGCAATTTAATGCATTTACAATTAACATGATGTTTTATAACTGAAGTTTAGTAAAATGAAAGTTATATAGATTTTATATCTGTTGCTTTTAAGGTAGCTCATTACATCAAATTTTTCACTAAAATGTCAAGAGATAAAAAGATGGTGATTAAATATTTTAAGAAATATTTTGTATCGATCAGTTTGTTTATCACTGTAGCTAAGTGGATGTACTTATTACATTTTATCATATCTTTTATAATTAAATCATTTAGTTCTGATTTGAGAAATTCTTTCAAGGTGTACTGTAGTGAGCCACCTTAAGCTTTGATGGAAAAAAAATGGATCTGATTTATCATAATTTTGTTATAGCTTCCCCTTTGGATGTATTGTCAGCCGTTGCAGAGATGAGAAGCTTGCAACAACAAGTTCAACAGCAGCAGCAACAGTTAAATCAACAGACTGTGCTAATTCAACATCTTCAGATGCAACAATGTGAAAATGACAGAACACCCAAAGGAGTTGTAGAAATTTCACCATTAACCATAGCAAGCATTTTGAAACAAGAAGAAAAAGTGAAAGGACTGTTTAAATATTACACCAGTTTGAAGTACACCGCATTTTTGTCATTGCACAAGTTTTTGACATTAAATTGTTTACCAATATTCGAAAGAAAGAGAAAGGACATTGAAAGAATGCCTTCGGACCAGCAACTTTTACTGACATTAATGCGATTGCGTCATAATTTTGGCATTAAGGATTTACCTTCTCGATTTTATATTTCATCACAAGCTGTCAGTGAAGTTTTCTTGTCTTGGATTGATCACATGTACTTATTGTTAGGTGCAATACCAATCTGGCCACATAGGAATGACTTGATTAACAGTATGCCACAGCAGTTTAAAGTAGAGTTTCCAACTACGATGGCAATAATAGATTGCACAGAGCTCAAGACCCAAAAGCCATCATCACTGAAGCTACAGTCACAGATGTATTCAGACTACAAGTCTAGTACAACTCTCAAAGGACTAGTTGCCTGTGATCCTATGGGTAACATAATTTTTGTGAGTGAACTTCACACAGGATCAATGTCTGATAAGGACATCACCGTTAAAAGTGGTTTTTTTAAAACTTTTGCAACAGCTAGTGGAATCTGGGTACATAAAACGAGGGGATTCAATAATGGCAGATAAAGGATTCACAATATCAGAAGACCTTGAAAACATTAATCTCAAGCTTAATATTCCACCATTTGTGTCAAGTGGATCCCAGTTATCCCAGGCAGACGTCACCCTGACGCAGAAGATAGCACACCATCGCATTCATGTAGAACGAGCAATTCGGAGGATCAGAACATTCAAAATTATTTCTGGTTGTATACCTACAAGTGTGTTTGCATCAGTTAACAAAATTTGGACTGTTTGTGCTTTATTGACACTGTGGCAAAACCCTGTATTAAAAAAGAAATAAATCAGATATGTTCAAAGTTTCACCTGATATCCTAGAACAGATCCCAGCATAATTTCACCCCAGTCAGACATTATATTTGGGGTTTCTCGGAAGTCTAATCGAGATAGGGGGGTTCCCTCCACTGTTCTAAGAATATTCTTCTGGGCTTCAGATAATGTAGGTAACCTATAAAATTGTACTTTAATATATATATATATATATATATATATATATATATATATATATATATGTGTGTGTGTGTGTGTGTGTGTAAAACAACGTGTTGTTATATTTTATTTATTAATATTTTACCTATATATATATATATATATATATATATTGATATATATAGTATATATATATATATATATATATATATATATATATATATATATATATATACTGAACTATTGGAATTAGAATATTGACTTGAATTTGTATACAATTTGATAGCTTGATGACACAAGAGATTGCTTTTTCTCTCTGTTTCCCCTCTGTCATTTGGAAGTCATACTTGCATTTAATAGATGTTTATAGTTCGTAACTGAGTATACAAATTTTTTACCTTGTTGATGGTAGTATTTTTGGCATAATAGGGGCCCTTTTCCTGTTTTCTTTTGCCTTTACAACAACAACCTGGCTCAGTGGAACCGGCTTGATCTTGTTTCCTCTTGGGATATGCCAGGTCTGTGGTAGACTGGTACATGACTGCTCAGATGGTGCATCAGTGAGTCCGAGAAGTTTAAGTTGTTGGATACTTTTGATAAGGCCCACAATATGAGAACATTTGCCCCCTGATCTGAAATTGTACGAACAAATATTTCAACAATGATACACGTAGCATGATTTATACATGACTTGAATACAGGGAGAATCAGCACAGATGAGTAACATTACATAAACATTATTTGATTTTTTTTCCTCACATGAGCTGATGGTAATGTTTTAGAATTTACTTTGACATGCCACATATTTTTTTTTAATTATTGCATAGATTCTAGTGCATGTGTGGAAATGAAATGGAAAGTTCCAAATACCAATATTTAACAAATGCAAACATGCACAATACATACATGTATGTATTCCTTAACTTGAGGATCAAATATCAACATTTAAATAACAACAGAAACTGAACAACTGTTGGAATATGAACAATACAGAAATATTTGCAAATTACAAATTCTCAACACAATATTGAATATTTTGTATGTAAACACAATTTGTGATTTATTTCACATTTAAGTTTAGGGGACCCAGACTATACATAGATTTTCTCTTGGGCAAAATGATTAAGATGCTCACCCTTTAGAAATCGAAACTGGTAGATATTCAAAACCAAGTATCCCAAAAGAATATCGTTTTTGTCATTTGTAAAACTACTGTTGAAGATGAGTTACACTTTTTATTTGACTGCTTTATGTATAAAGATGTAAGAAAGAAATATTACCCTTTAAACATGTATGATTCAAATTATGATATATCAAAGGAAAACAATTGTAAAGTACTATGCAACCTGTCAATGCTGTTCATAATAGAAGGTTATGTGAATTTTTATTTGAATGTTTTGAATTGCGCAAGAAAAGTGGAGTACTATAATTATATTACTAATATTATATATACAATACTAAATTGCATTCAAACAGTTTAATATGTCACATGTACATGTCGGGTATGTATGTGTGTGTATGTATATATAAACAAATATGTATATGAACTGTTTATACTTGTCTTATCATATATCTCATTGTTTAACTGATTGTATGCCAACATGTTTGGTAAATCAATAAATAAATTGAATTCATTTGAGATATACATGCAGTGGAATTTTAATTTGTTCAATAGAGAAATTGTAGTAACCCACGTACTCCTTTGGTGTAAAAAAAAAAAAGGGGGGGGGTCGTCCTATACTTTCTTAAGGGCAATATTATCACTACTAATCTGGTCTCATAAACTTAGATATTGTTTTTACCTAAGGATTCAAAGTGAAACAAAACTTACTGCAAACAGGAAAACAACTAAAGCCCAACATTAACTGATCGCTTTGGCAAAATACCCTGCAGTGCATGAACAGTATGAATCAAGGATGGTCTTATTCTTGACATCCAACTCGATGTGAAGCTTGTGGGGATCCTCTCCTTTCTTCATGCTCCTGTAACATCGGGCTGCGATGTGAACTTTGCCGTTCTCAGAAAATTCATTTACTTTTATTTTGTGGATGTAACCCTCTTTGAAATAAACAAGCCCACGTTCTTTGGATTTCGAAGAAAATACGTCTTTCTCATAATAGTCGAGCGAGAAATCATCCGGTATCAGTTGTAAACCGCTCATCTTCGTATTTTCGCTCGCCATTTGTTGACGGAGGTTGGAGTCGCGTGCGACTCGTTGCTACGAGTGGGCGTGGCGTGGAAGAGTGAATTTATTTATGTGTGCCATGCAAATATCGACAAAATGTGGAGTATTTGAATTATATGACATGGGATATATGGAATATATATGTGAAACGCTGAGAATTTATTGATATTAAGAAGGTATGTTGATATCATTCATTGAAAATTTTGTTTAACCGAGAAAACATTCCATTTAGCATGTCGATCCGATTTTCCTCTGTCACACACTGAAATAAAACTGCAAAAGTAGCATATTAGGCCGCATACTTTTAGAGACTTTTTATACACCGTTTGAAAGGTCATAACCTAATGTAGACGGATATTACTGATATAATCGTCTGTTAAGAACACCTTTAAAGAAAACTGCATAGCATCAGTGCAAAATGTAAAACATGGGCTAGATGGTTTCGTGTTTAAATGTTACATAATTATTTCTTATTGAAAGTGGTAGGATTCTATCAGTAATTCTGATATACTATGGGTATTTTACCGTCATTATCGCCAGTTAGACCAATATTTAAATCTTGGGGTAATGTGCTACTTTTACATTTTCTATTAAGGTACCTCCATGATCTATTTATAACAGTAATTCAATAACGTCATACGGAAACGCATGTTTGTCATGTTGTTATGATACAAAATGTTCTCATGTAAACAACCAAAATAGTATTTAAGAGTTAGTAGCTCCCTCTCTCTGTGTAAGACAGTTTTAAAAAATTATGCAGTTTACGTGCATAAAAAAAGCATGACCTGCCTTAACACACCCGCGTATTGAACTTATATTATTGAATATTGGCACTCGTCCTAGGTACCCAATTCCACCTCTGGTTTGTCCAGGAGTCTGTGTTTGCCCAACTATCTATTTTGTATTGTTTATAGATTGCTTTCAGCTTCAGATTACGTTACCCGGTGTTTCGTTCAATCAACAATACTACAGTTGGGGTAACAATCGAATAACGCACTCGTCCTTTTCCGTAAACCGTAAAGAGACTCGAACGTGGATCGGTGCAAGAATTGCATCAAATCGATGCATTTCGTCACCGGAAGAGTGCCTGTGACTAAAGTTAAAAGGCCAGAACTGAATCCCTTCATAGTGTGTTATTCAGATTGTTACGGCAGATTCAGTTTTGGTATCATTAACGTCTTATTTACTCTAATACATAAACATATAAGTGGAAATTGATAGTACTAGAATACCTTAGATATGAATGATGTCTTAGATACATTTGAAAGCTCGTGTTTCATATTGTAACGTACGACTGCGATGTCATAGTTGCATTTGTGTACACATGTCAACAGACTCTGATGATCCACATACGAAGTTCATTTGCGTTTATGGAAATCGCCTAGTAGTTACCATGGCTGGGGTAGCTGTCTGCGCAGATCGTATCGATCTTCATTCACATAAGAGTCAATTGCACTATATTGGTTATAGCTCCGAGATTGTGTAGGGAATTCATTTTGATACACTTATTAATGCAACGGTAAGTGAATTATTTTGATGCGATTATGCATTGTTTTGCGTTAAGAGAGAGAGAGAGAGAGAGAGAGAGAGAGAGAGAGAGAGAGAGAGAGAGAGAATTTTATCTGTAGAGTAAATTCTGCTAACTTCTTGGGATATTATATGAAAATTTCCAACCGCACAAAAATAACCGTTACATTGTATGCTCAGTGAAAGATTATGCACGATTTCTCATATGTGCCCTTATTTATAGTAGATGAGCATTTTCATGTCTATTTATTCACTTTTCAATTCATATTATATACTAATGTATGAACTTCAAATGAATTTACTTGCTGTTACTCGTTGCATATTCAATTGCAACATATGTCTAACAAAGATTTTCTATCACATTCTTCCTCGCACGAAAACACAACAGTAACATTCCATATGTTTAAAGCTGACATGTATTAATAAATACGTACAGATTTCTCATCTTATCCGCCATATTTCTCTCAGGTAGCCTAATTTACTCTACCCGTATATACCCCAAATGTGATTGTCACACCTGAGTGATTTTTCTAGGTGGACTCGACCAGTGCACATCTCCGATAGTAATATATAGGGAATGCGAAACAAATAAAATCACATTTTAAAACATTACGCTTTGCTCAAAATTACAAAATATTTATTGTATACCAATGCAACATTCCGAAAGTTTAGATAATTTAGAAACAAATGCAAAAAAAGAAGCTTTTCTTGCATACTTGCAAGTGCAAGCAAGTATTTGCAGTTTCTTATGAAATAAATGCGGAGAAATCATTTGTCAAGTACATACTGATAGAATGGAATAAGCAAAGAGCACAAAATATATTATCTATATCAATTCTTGCAAAATACAGGTCCATGCCAATAGCATAATATGTAATGCACATGGCATATTCGCCACACAAAAAAACCCATATCAAATACGGACGTCTATTCAACAGGTATCGGAGATGTGCACTTACCGAAAATATTAGATTCTCTTTATTCTGATAAATCCACGAAACAAAATAATAAACTCCATTTGTATCTCGTTAGAACTTCACAACACATTGTCATTCCATTATACAGACTGTGACACACTTCACCCGTGCCAAATAGGGTGTCTTCAATCAGGGGAGATGTCAGAGTCGAAAATTTTTCCTGTATTGAATGCTTGTCTGGTCGAGGTTTTGCAGTTTATAGAAATCAGGAATCTAATCATATACACTGAGCATCTGGTTGGATATATTGCGTGCTGAATTCAAAATTTATCGATGATCATATACAAATTTGGATATACAAATAAAGGAATAATGATCGAAAATATACATCTGTTTAAAAATGCGAGCATTACATTTGCAATCCATAATAAATAGTTGATTACACAAAGACACATATAAAAGGAAATGTATAGACGAATATATAGTTTTATTGTTTCTTTAGCAACCACATAATTATTTACGGTCTCAATATATCCATATTCATTGATTGAACAGGAGAGGGAGAGAGAAAGAAAGAAAGAGAGAGAGAGAGAGAGAGAGAGAGAGAGAGAGAGAGAGAGATACTGTCCTACTTCGATGTACAATATATCATTTCAGAGAAGGAAAGAAAATTGATCGCTGATATAATGGTAAGCTTAGAAGCATTAAGAAATTCCAGCTATTATTTTTTTTTTATTGACAATATATTAAAAACTTTCAGGAGTTGATGCTTATAATTGAATTCATTACAAATTTAAAAAAAAAATATCAGTTTAAACTGTGCATGTAGAAAATACTGACTTTGTATGTTAGAATAGCGGAAAAAAGTAAATTGTCAAAAATGTGGGGAGAGCAGACCAGCCCAGCCTCCCTGCCCACCCCAACCCCCTGTATACATGCCTGAAACAACATATCAGTTCGTGTTGAAAGAAAGGTGCATATCTGCATTTCATTAAATTTCAAAGGAGCTCGAATTTATGTGTTCCCCTATTAATTATTTTGTATGCAAGATTCGTTCCCAAATTTAGAATCATGCTTTCAGTCAGAGCAGAAATGAATTCATTTTGAAGTACATCTAGTTTGAATGCAAATGTGGGGTTCCTTCTTTTAATTTCATCAGGATCATTAGAACCCCCTCCCACAAACTATGAAGCTTTGTTTTTATTGATATCTAAATCGGCATATGAATCCGAATACAAATTATATAATGTTTTTTCGTGATCATATAGATATCGATACTAGAAAATGTTTATACTCTTGCCTTTTGCATATCCTACTAATGCATTACAGTATATTGACACTGTATCATATCAAATAAAACCCCAACACGAATTTTACTGATTTATGAATACTAACATCTTATCGAATACATTTGGATATGAAATTTCGACGTACAGTGGTATGTCTATTTTCAGAATATATCCATTGCGCCAGATCTACGAAATGAAAATAATCATTATGGCATGCTACAGAAACGTTAAAACAGACATATGCTATAGTCCTGCAATGCATGCATGCGATTTTTCTGAATACATGTAGTTATGTATTCGTGAATGAAGTTCCTACGCTTAAAACTATCTTGGCCTTTATGTATTTTGTTTTGTGATTTTGGTTTACCATTCCTTATACTGTGTAGATGAAGGAAAACTTGGTAAAGGGTGCAATTCTACACCATACAATTAGTATGCATGCATGTGTTGAAAAGCAAAATGTACATGTAATAACCAGACATGTATCGTCATTTTTCATGGGGGGGGGGGGGGTACAACAGGAAGAAAAAAAATGGAAAATTGGATTCTTCAAAATTTCTTGCCATTCAAAATAATAATTAAAAAAAGATGAACGAAAACAGCAATAAAATAAAACAAAAACCCCAAACAAACCAAGATGTTTTATCCGATGTTCAAAGTCCTAATGTGGGGTTGAAGGGTTAAAAGAGTCTTTTACTTTGACTGCCTCAATAATTTCCCCTACACTTCATTTTCTTCCATCGTTGGGGGTGGGATGGGGTGGTTAGAGTCCTTTACTATGAGTGCCTCATAATATCTTCATTTTCTTAATTGGTGGTGGTGTGTGTCTTCTACTATTATATCAGAACTTTCAAGCTGGGGTCAAGTTTTTTTTTTTTGGGGGGGGGGGGGTTGTCACCCAATATATAAATATATTTTTACTTGCATTACAAAATAACGGCCTCTCACTTCTTGATAACTACGCATATGATAAACTAAATTATTACATTTTGCATTACTACAATTTGCGTCGAGTTCAACGCAGAATGTAATAAAGCAAAATGGCATAGATATATAAGATCTATTGAGCGCCAAATTAGCATAAAATGAAGTAATTGAAAATAACACTATTTAAAGACATGTTTAATTTTTAATTATTGTGTGCTTTAAATGAATCAAATAAATCTGTATTATCAATTAATGAGAGCAATATTGAGTTACTGTTCTCTTATATTGAATTAACGATATCATTTGTCTTAATAAGAGCGCGATTACTACAAGACCATCGTTTGAATCCCCCTCTCTGATCCCATACACTCATGCAGTGTTGTATATGCAACTTATCTATGCACAAACAATTTATATACCTAAATGATTTGCTGATTTATAAATCTGCAATACTCTGACAAGTAAATCATACGGTATAAGGATTCATGCACAATACAGGGTAAATATTATACTCTGATACTTCCCCTGATTGAAGATAGCTGATGGGCACGGGCTAAGTGTGTCGCAGTCTGTACAATGGACAATGTTGTTTACTGTTGGAATACAAATGGAGTGTATCGTTTTGTTTCATGGATTATGCTAATAAAGGGAGTTTTACTACTACTTTGAGTATTTTCGACAAGTGTACACGTACATCTTCGATCCTTTACAGATATTACGAGTAAACCCAGGTAAATAGTCATCCGCATTCGATGCTTTTTCATGACGATCATACATGACCATGTCTTCTTTATACGTACAGTAGCATTTATTTATTTGCATTTTGCTTGAAGTGTGAATGGTATAAATTTTATACCCTTTGCTTATTCCATTTCATCAATAGATCTAGATACTAGATGAAATATTTCTCCGCGTTTTTGTATAGTTTTGACATATCTATTGCAAATGTACGCACATTCACGTAAAGAAAAGGCATTCTATATTTATTTATCCAAAGCTTTTAGAATGATTTACTACTGTCCGATATGTTTATTGTAATGTTGAGCACTGCATGGTGTTTCAAAACGTGATTTCATTTCTTCTTGATGTCCTATAAATTAATATCGGAGATGTACGTGTTACCTGTCGAAGCTACCCGCACAGGTAAATCGAAGACACTGCTGAGAAGTGAAGCATAGCAAAACTCGTCCCCTTATATACCATGTGAACCCTGATACATATAACAATAAAATATCCAACTAATATGGCGGATTAGCAAAGAAATATGGCGGACATATAGAATTATACTATATTTATTAATTCATGTCAGCTTTAAGGGAAATAAAAATATCAAATATCTCTTTTACCTCGTACGCTCCATCAAACCCAATGTCTCAGTTCATGTTGGGATTCCCTTCACGCCTGTGTGACTATTTATAGAAGCCTTAACGAGCGGCAAATGTATTGATGTGTTCCCATTTATTTACTTTATAAATAATCTTCTCAAGGTTTTCTTTTGTGCGCAAAAGTAATTTAATGGAGGGGAAATTAATAACTTTAGAAACTAATTCATCTGCTTTAGAGTAATCCTTTCCAAAAATGATAGACGCACATCGGACCATGCAGCTTTAAACATTTTTAATGTCAAAATATTTACTTTGTTGCACACATTGAAGTTATTGACTATCCATGTTGCACCAAATAACCCTGAAATTTGATTAGTAATTGGTATCAATGATATAAAATGTATGTAAGAAATCGACTTGAATAAGAGAACATTATCAGCTCCAAATCTTTTGAAAAGTAGCACACTGTAATGAACATAAATACATGTAGAAGTACACTAAAGGATATAAAGTATTCGTTTATGCATTATAGGGTCGAGCTTATCGATCATTCAGATCGATTGATTGATTGCATCTTGTCTATCGCGGCCGGGATTTGAACCATGATCTTCCGCTCTACATTTAGACCACCGCTGCGGTTCCAGATCGATAATTTGTTTTTACAAATATATGCTTATTTTCAACTTCATCAGTTGACAAAGACTTAATTGTATAATATGAATTCTAACATAAACTATTATGTTTTGAATTGACGTTGTTTTGTACATGCTGGCAATGCAATATTTCTAGAAATGGAAAAATATACCCTGTCTCCAAGTGGTGGAGGAGCACGTGTCACTTTTGGTTTTCCTGTAGCTTGTATGATGGCTGTATTCTAGATACATATTTTATTGAAAGCTATTTTTACTTTCAAGTTGTCACCTAAAGCCATTTCAAAAAGAAATCCTGCTCGTTAAAGTATACCCACGGATTCCTTTACGTGCACAGTGTTATAATTCAAATAGCCATTGTAGAACAAGATGCATAACATGTACCCCCTCCCCTATTCTGTGTGTTTGATTGCAAGAGATAATGCAGTAATGGTCCAGACCCCAACCCCTACCGACTCGATTGAAAAGTAATCACTCTAAGATATTTCATCGTTTTTACTATCAAATAAAATTATCAACTTCCCTAAACTGTGTTTCATTGCAAGAGCAGTATTTGTCCAGATAGACACCCACCCCTCACAGTGTTTCATGAAAACAATCTAAAGACAAAAATATACATATATTATATCATATTTATATACAATCTAAATCTATGTAGTAGATTCTACATGATTGTATCCTTGTTTAGACCCCCCCCCCCCTCCAAAGAACAAAAGAAAAGACCCCCAAAATACAGGGATTGACACCCGGGGTTAATTCCTAGATTAGTGCATGATTTGCACCGCGAATCGTCAGTTACAAATTCTTACTTACCTAGTGATGATTATATCTCCCCTCTTTCAGGGGGAGATATTGTTGTTGTACTTTCCGTCTGTCCGTCTGTACTTCCGTCCGTCCGTCTGTCACAAAGTCTTGTGAACGCTTCTCCTCTTATATGGCTTATCAGATAGACTTGAAACTTTGTACAATTCTTCATTGCCATTTGTAGATGTGCATATTTTTGGGACAGGAATATCCAATTATGTTCTTAAAAGTTATAGTGGATCCAAGAGGGATGGAGGATGTAAAATACCTTGTGAACAATTTCCTCCTATATGGCGCATCGGATAGACATGAAACGTTGTACAATGCTTCATTGCCATTTTAGATGTGCATATTGGTGGGACAGGAGGATTCAATTATATTTCCTTAAATTAATATTGTGGATCTATGAGGGGTGTAAAATAGCTTGTGAACAATTTCCCCCTTTATGACTTATCGGATAGACTTGAAACTTTGTACACTGCTTCATTATTATTTGTAGATGTTCATATTGTTGGGACAGGAGGATCCAATTATTATCCTAAAAGTTATAGTGGATATAAGAGGGATGAAGGATGTAAAATAGCTTGTGAACACTTCTCCTATATGGCTTAAATATTGGATAAATTTGAAATTTTGTACAATGCTTCATTGCAATTTTAGATGTTCATATTGGTGGGACAGAAGGATTCAATTATCTTTCCATAAATTTATAGTGGATATATGAGGGGTGTAAAATAGCTTGTGAGCACTTTCTTCCTATATGGCTTATCCGATAGACTTGAAAGTTTGTACAATACGTTAATGCCATTTGCAGATGTGCATATTCCAGGGACAGGAGGATCGAATTGTTGTCCTTAAAGTTATAGTTGATTTGAGGGTTGGAGAGTGTAAAATAGTTTGTAAACACTTCTCCAATGTTTCTTATCGGAGTTCAAAATGTCTATGTTCCTGTTGATGCTTTCTCCTCCATACCATGCAATACATTAAGGGGAGAAGGTTTCGTTTGGAGCACTTTCAATTGGGGAGCTGGGGAGACCTTTTGTTTTATAAAAACAATCTTTAATTTAATTTAGTTTGGTCTGTTATTAAGCTCAGAAAAAAAAGAACTTGTGTCAGTAGATGTGTTCGAGGAAATGCGGACAATTCAACACTGCACTTCTGTGAAAACTCTGTGAAATTAAAATGCATATTTTTTGTATCAGGTTAAATTTTCAAAAATGTATATCGATGTGTTGTATTCAAACCAAAGCCGAGAATTATTCTTAAAATGTATTTACATGTACATGAAAATACATTAATCATTTAAACTTGTTCAATACAGGTGCTGTAGATATTATTTTAAAAACATTAACTTTGAAGGAATTATTTCGTTTTTGGCTTAGAGGGTAAATAGCTCATGTGCATTCATGATGTCTGATTAAGATCAGCCCCCTTTCCTATCGACATGAACACAGACTGACATTCGTAAGGCTTGAGATTGGAATTAACGTATGACTTAGAATTTTATCAATCAATAACTAGGGTTAAGAATGTTTTTGAAATTAGCTGTTATATATAGGGTATGCAGGTGCTTGTTTCATAAACTTCGCAGGCTATACTAACAACACAGGGTCTCCATATTTTCAGGACCAAACAGTAGGTCACCGTTACAATCCCTCTATATTGCTGTTTTTGTTCATTTTAGCGTCTACAAACACACACGATGTTTACCAGAAACCCCTTCTTGTACCCCTTAAGGCTAGGTACTTACTTTACCCCTTACATTACCCTGACTGCTAGCGCCCTCGGGCGATAGCATATACGTTAGTGTTTTTGCAGCTAATGCCCATGCTTGGAAACCAGAATGTGGCATTCTGGGAGTTGTATACACTGTAGAACAGTGGTCACGAATAGGGGCTGTAAGTCTCGTTTCTCGTCACTTCCGGTGAAGCGTTTCCGGTAACAACAAATCCGATTCACTATTACGAGTATATAGAATTGGGGTAACTACACGTCTGAAAAAACCAACGCTTATGCGTAAATCAGAGAACGCTGTGTACCACAACCATTTGTTATATATATGTTTAACAAGCAAACTCCCCGTCGAGGCCTCATTACGTCACCTACGAATAGACCTCTCCTATGTGACGCACCACAATATACAGATTTGTATATTGTGAGTCCGCGATTATCACGCAGACAAATTACACTAAAGAAGTAGTTCGCAGTTAAAAGTTTGAAGATATTAATATTAAGAGCATTAATATAAAAGTATGGATTTTATTTTAAACATAAAATGATTAAAAGATCATTAAAAAGTAGGGAGACTCTGTTCAAATTATTGTGTAAAGTAATGAACTTGATGTTTACGTTCTTGTTTTGAAAGTTGTTTACGTTTGACGTTATGTTTTTTCGTCATTCTACAGTGACGTCACAGTATACGCGACCTAAGAAATCGCTATCCCATAATGCCTAAGTGGAAGAGTTTGGTTTGTGAGCAAACGAACTCTGGTGGAAGTTTGGTTTAACAAGTTGAAGTACATTGTCAATGCAGTGGTTCAAGTGGCGATGGAGAACAAGTTGTATAAAGTAACCAAGTAACTGCAAGTATATATGTTCATCTTCAACTTCAGGAATGATTATTTGATAATTACGCAATTCATTTATACTTTTAATTCAATTTACTTCTTCTCTTTAATAGGCCTATTATTGTTGATAATTGACATACAAATGTACAATGTAACTCAAGTAGATAATTTTGTGATGTGGCTAAAATTGAGGGGAGGGGGTGTTGTGATTATTTTATGGCCTATTACTTCACTGGGTTTTTTAAATCATGATTATTTAAGCAATTTGGAGAAATTGGTATTATTAAGGTATCTGATGTACAATTGAGCACGAGAGCTCGGTATTTTCCGGAATGACCTCGGTAATATTCGGAAACGAGCATAAATCTTTAAAATCAACATTATGAACAAATCTAACATTTTGGATAGTCAAAACTATCAAATAAATGTTTGATTTTGTGCTTTAATAAAATTTGTAATCGTTTAAATTAAAATCTCTTTGTATGACTTGTATGACGCGACGTCGTTAATATAAACAGTTTTTAAAAATGGCGGCCGCCGTGAAACGAAACAAGAAAGGTCGATTTAAAAAAACCGGTACGGTACGGTCAGTAAATGTTAATGAACTTACTCTGGATCATAATTATGTGTCAGGACATTATTGTGAAGGGGAATGTTGTGAGGTGTGTTTTCCCGGGATGAAAACGTTGATAAACAGTAGAAAATTCAGTTCTACGGGGTGGAAGAACGGTCGACGAATCGTTGAGTGGTCGTCAATTATAGACGCACTTTCCAGTTGTCAACATTGTAAATGCGGGCCTCTTTATTTAACTAAACACACAGCTAAGGGCGAGATGAAACTGGGACTAGGTGGATATCTCTATATCCAGTGTACACTCTGTCTCCGGCTGAACAGGATATCGTATGGGAAGACCCACAGAAGTGAGAAACAAAACGACAAGGGGATGCCAAGTTTTTGCATAAATACTAAAGTCGGCGCAGGTATGTTGTCGTTTTTTAAAAATATAATTTATCTATAAACAAATTATATCTTATGAAATACATGTAGCATTACATTGTCATAAAGTTTAGCAAGAATTATTTTATACTATAGAAATTTTGAACAATATTGTCAAAATGTATTTCATAGCAAATCCAAAATGCTTGGTAAATGGGCATTGTATCATAATATAATGGACAAGTAGTTTGTAAAAAAAAATTACAATACATTTACAGGTATATGAAAAATAAAATAATTACTGTTATCTTTGAATGTGTACATATGTATGTTTATGTGTGTATATATATTTATGTGTGTGTATGTATATATTATACATGTATATATCATATATACAATTCACTGTTATTGTTGATACAGAAGGTGCACAGAGTAATTGCAAGTGTGAATGAGCGAGTGTAGATTACAGTTTGTATGTATAAATGTGTTAAAAATACAAAAGTGAAACATAAAAAAAGAAGAATTAATCACCACACAGTACCATGTTATATTGAAGCAATGATAGACAGTGTTGGTGGACCCCAGCGGATGAACAACCTGCTTACCACCCTTGACCTTCCCTTCATAAACAACAGAAGTTTGAAAACAATGGAAAGAAGAGCGGGCCAGTTCATCGAGAAATATGCAGAAGAAAACATGAAGAAAGAAAGTGCCATGGCCTATGAGAAAGAAATGATGTAATAAAAATTTCATTGCTATTTTTTCTTTAAAAAAAATAATTATGTTCATTCAATTTGATATAAAAATGTTTATAAATATTGATCATGTAAATCTTTAAACTTGGTTGTTTTAGAGCTATTTCACAGAAAGAAGAGGATGTCAAGGAGGAGTTTAGCGACTTAGGGGTTGCTGTTATTTCAGATGAATTTCATGGGTAAATTTATTATATATCTATTCTGATGTTTATGATAAGTGTATTTTAGTACATGTAAAATGATTAACACCATGTGTATTAGTATTATGAATATTGTAACATTTTAATTTTAATTCTGCACAGAGATGTGTCTAGACTGGCAGACCAAAGTACATGCACCTCTTTTGATTCTCCAGGTGATGGAAACAGGTAAAGATTATTTTCATTACTACTTTTTAAAAATTGCACATGCATTATATTGACAGCCATTATTATCAATGACAGCTGAAATATGATAGTGAACAAATCGATTGGAAATAACATTGTAAAAGCAATGATAACAGATTATGTCGAGTGAATATTAAATTCCAATCTTACATCTAAACTTCCAACTGCCCCTTTGCTTAACATGCAGACACTACATCATCATTTTTTGTGCACAATTTGCATCATGTCTGGATGTAAACAATATATCACCGAGATAGCTTGAATGTCTTTATACATGTAATGTTACAGAGGTAGGATTTTTATTAGACATAGAATTATACTGAATTATTGTGATAGAACAATTTTCAATTTCTAATATGTCAGGATCATTCGAATTATCTTTTAAATTTTGAATTCAGTGCACAATCCTATGTTCACAGTAATCTCAACAATGACACACAGAGTGTAGAAATGTAAATGCATGTTACAAATGCAGGATTATTCCAGCCTGCTAGAGGTTCATGATGAGATACTTTTGACCTGGTGCCGCGTATATAAGGGACGTTGACTGAGGCTCTAACTTGTTGGAGTAATGCAGGATATATATCACTTTAGGTTGTTGTTTTTTTTATCCAGGGTTCTCATTTTTCCATGTTGACATGATGAGGGGTGATTGATTATATAATATTTTTATAACATAATATTGTAGCTCTAAAGGATCCAAACTTGAGCAGGCTACTTATGAAGTGATTCTGGATCCCAATAAAGATGTCGCTTCTTATGATGCCCACAGATCAAAGAAACTGCATCCAGCAGTCAAGAAACTCTCTTTCCCTCCTAAGTCCCGTAAAGGCATGACAGTTTGCATCGACCATGGATGGCAAAAAAGGGGGTTTGACAGTTTAACAGGTATATATTTGACAAAGTTTTGATTTTTTAATTATCAAAAAATAATGAATGTTAGTCTAAGGGTTGGTTGTCTGTGTACCTTGTGAAATGATTATGACATTACTTCAAGCTAATGTCAAGTTATGCAGAATTTCTAAAAACATGTAGCACCACTAATTTAATTAAATCCCAAAGTAATAAATAAATATGGTTTTTCTCCCAGGGCATACATTCATGATGAGCAAAGAAAATAAGGTTTTGAAGGCAGTTGTAACACACCGCACTTGTGGAGTATGCAAATGGTGGAAGAGAAATAGACCAGGAGTAAAAGTTCGGGAACATCGTTGTGTGTGGAATCACAGAGGATCTGCCAGGGCCATGGAGAGTGAAGCAGGCCTGAAAGCCATCAAGGATATGATCCAAGAAGGTACGCCTGTAGATGTAATAGAGGGTGATGGTGATAATACTCTTGTGGCTCGTATACATAAGAGTCTTGGAGTGACTGTTAAGAAAAAAATTGACAGGAATCATTGCATAAAAAACATAGTCAAACTTCTCTATGATCTTCGCAATAGGAAGGATGTTAGAATCAGTAATATGGTAATTCAGCATCTCCATAAGTGCATAAAGTATGTATTTAGTAAAAACCAAGGTGATGTAGATGGGATGCGTGAGAACCTACAGGCACTTATACCTCACCAGTTTGGAGATCACAACCATTGTCATGCTCGCTTCTGTGGTTACAAGCGAGTAGGAAACACACAGAAATATGCACACAGAAGTTTGCCATACAAAGCACCACTTAGTGACCCTTTACTACGTGAAAAACTTGATTTACTTTTTGAACCAGTTATTGCTAAGTCTGCCATATATGTTGACCTTGGCTCCAGTCAAGCATGCGAGTATGCAAATCGTGCAGCGATGCTGAAGGCCCCTAAACATTTACATTATGGGGAGAGTGAAAGCCTAGATTTCCGCATTCATGTGTTAAAATAAAAAACACCACAAAGTTAGTAATAATTTGAAAAGAGTAAGCAGCCAGCATAAATATTGGAAGGAAATATCTCTGAGGTCTACTTTAGCATTGAAGTTTTAGTTCCAATGATGTTTCTGTTTTGGGTTTTGAGTTGTAAGTTCATTTCATTTGAGTTTGCTTACTCTTTTCAAATTATTACTAACTTTGTGGTGTTTTTTATTTTAACACATTTTATTATTCAAAAGTAAATTTTATTAATACATGTATATACAATGTAAATACACATGGATTGTCTTTTAAAAATATTTTTAAAGCTGTATTATGAATGTGACATTGTCTGATGACTAATTGGAAAAAAAAACTATTATGGAAATCTATATCTTTATTTTAATGATTTCAGGTTTTCAGTAAAAATGGGCTTTCCCCTGGTCACTTCAACATGAAGTTCTCCAACAAAGTGGATGAATACAGGGTGAAACGAAGGGAGAAGATGAAATTGCCAGGGACAAAACGCAGACGTCTTATCCTAAAACAAGAAAGAGCAATGCAAATGAATGCATCCGAGGCATCTGAGGGGTCCACCTATCAATCAGGTTCACTATTCACTATTTTTTCCCTGCAAAATGATTTTCGCTTACCTGAGCGGAAGGCCCAAGTGAGCTTTTCTGATCAAAATTTGTCCGTTGTCTGGTGTCGTCGGCATAAACTTTTCACATTTTCATCTTCTCCAGAACCACTGGGCCAATATCAACCAAACTTAGCAAAAATCATCCTTGTGGAACGGCTTTCAAGCTTGTTCAAATGAAGGGCCATGCCCCCTTCGAAGGGGAGATAATAAAAAATAGGATGCGGTCATTTAAAACCATCTTCTCAAAAACCACTGGGCCAAAGAAGTTTACATCCTGCCACAGTGCAGATTCAAATTTGTAAAAATCATGCCCGCCCCCGCCCCCCGGGGGGTATGTTGGGACCAAAATAGGCACCAAAGTATTACATGAATACAATGGAAAATATTTAGATATGGGCTCAGATGAGCGATGTGGCCCATGGGCCTCTTGTTTTTCTGCATTAACCCCCTGGAGTTAATTAGTTTATATCTTAGATAGAAATCAGGACAAATAATCATTACATAATAACTAAATACACAGTATTTGTATTTATAGAGATTGGTTTAGGTACAGAGGCTGACATTGAACAGATTCCGAATCCCATTCCCAAGCCAAATTTTGGTGCTGTCCAAAAGCTGAAGAACATGGAGGCAAAGTACATTATATTTGATCTTGAAACTACAGGCCTTAGTAAGTTCTTTAATAATTTTCCCTTTTTTCAGACAAAATGTGATTGCGGATATTACAGATACTAAAATGATTATCTATATACCCGGTATATGTACTTTTGCTTTCTAAATCATGATCATGAATCAAAATAAATGTGTTTTTCTTTTTAAAAGTCAGACAAGGAGCTATGCCTCATATAACTCAAATTGGCGCAGTGGAGATAGACTCTGGAAATGTGTTTTCAACTTATGTTCAGCCAAAGATTCCAATAGAGCCCGGAGCAGAAGAAACAACAGGAATAGTCTGTGATGGGACCTCTGTATTTGCACATGGATCCAAAGTTACTGCAGTCCCCATACGTGAAGCGATATTGAACTTCCTCAAGTGGCTAGGTACATTTGGCAAATATGGAATTATACTGGTTGCTCACAATGGCCGTGTGTTCGATTTCCGTGTCATTTCCCATGCCATTGACTGTATTGGATTACAGGAAGACTTTCTAGAAATAGTGTCTGGTTTTACTGACTCATTGTCTTTGATTCGTTCAAAACATAAGAAACTTGAAAAGTATTCACAGATTTTTTTTAGCTAAGCACTTCTGTAATGAGACTTATTCTGCACATGATGCAGTGGAAGATGTGAAAATGCTCTCAAAAATTCTATCAGTTGCTGTTTCACAAAGTGAATTGTCAAAAGCTGCATATGATGCAGAAACCCCTTTTCTTCAAGATAAGTTTAATTCCGCAAAAACATTATATCTGCCATCATTGAATATTCTGGTTGGTAATGGTGTTATGAAAATGAACATGGCAGAGAATGTTGCAGGCTCCGGACTTGGCCTGCATCATCTGAAACTAATACATAAGCGTTCTGGTGAAGATGGTCTGCGCAATATTTTTTGTGCCCAAACCTCTCGTGGTAAACCACGAGTTACGAGTGATTGTAAGGTTTTGGATTATGTAGTACCTAAATTATGTCAGTTTTTTTCACAATAGAAATGTTGACATATATTACTTAGAAGTTACTTTATACAAACTTGTACAGTGCAATGATGTGTCTTAGACTCAGAGCACTTTTATGTTAAGTTTGTGAGTAAAATGTCCGGAGTTTACACATCGATAAATTCTTCAAAAAGAATGTTTGATTCTTATAATTCCAGTTCATTCACTTTATTAACAATTGCAAAAATTTGAATAGTTTCCCCGCACTATGTTATTTGTTTTCAGGTGTGTATGAATACATTGCGTTTTCGGATTTATTGATGTGTAAACTCTTGTTCAGCTTTATTTTTGTCCAATCAAAACAATTGTAATAAATAACATTGGAATTATTTTAAAGTATGTTTTATATGATTAGATTCCTAAATTGTGCCATTTTTTATCTGTTCAAAGTATGCTGCTGACCAAGAATTTTTAGGTCACCCTAGTCACTCTCAGATGAACTAGTGTTGTTGGTCTTTGTTCGTCGCCATGTGTTGTCGGCTAACATTTTTACATTTTTCATTTCCTCTTGAAAACATAGACTAGGCTAATGTTACCAATAGGGCTGTGGAGTGAAAATGTATTATATTTCATAATTTTATTATTATATTGAATCAAATTCAATAAAATCTTTATTTTCAGACAAGTGTGTGGATAAAATAATTGCGTGGCCTATGTATGGGGTATGGTACTCAGGTGATCGTTAAGGCCTGTGGGCCACTTGTTTATTACATGTGCATGTAACCAAATTGTCATAAATACTGCTATTCATTTTGTGCATATATGTACATGTGTATCCTGAACCAGAAAATCATGAAATTAATCATACAATACAATTGAGACATCTCGACTTTTCTTGTTTTTAAAAATGTGTGTGAGGGGTCGTGTGTGTCTGTAAGGGGGGGGGGGTAAATTTTTCTAATTGATTTTATAATTGAATGCAATAAATGAAGCAACATATATTCATATTATGCCTGAAATATTTTGCCTATCATTCTAGTCCAATATATTTTTCCAAATATTAATTTCAAGCTGACTTTTTGCTCATTTTTAAAGAATACATGCGTTTTTCCATGTTATTTTCAAATGGCTAGAGTTACCTCCCTTTAGTGTTTTGGCGGGAAAAAATGCTATTTTTAGAAACTACACACCCATACCTATGTAATGATGATATGAAATATATACCTTACCAGGCATAATTTTTTCGTCAATTGTACATCAGATACCTTAAGATAACTAACTTGATTATCTATGGCTTGATTAAGTTTATATATATTTAGCACGAGATTACAGGGCGGGGGGGGGGGGGCAGTTCTTGTCTAAAGATATCAGTTGGCAAACACCAGAGAGAGAGTAATTTCAGTCAGTGGTGGCTCCTTCCAATAATGCGGTAGAGAATGTGTAGAATGCATATCTTCTGTATAATTAACGACTGTTTACAGCCAGATAGAAAAAAAAAATGTTAAGCATCAGAAAAGTTTTGAATTAATTTCTGAGCACACCAATATTTTCTTTGAAATATTTCTCATGCATGTGGTATATACTAGCGGTTCAAGTAATAGAAAAAATGTTACCAACAGTTATATATAGTTGAAGTGAAGAGTACTTTCTCTGAAGCAGTTAAAGCGGTACACAGTGTAAAGACTTTTACCGTGTAAGCATCCCTTACGTTTGGCTCTTTTTTTAATGAATTCTCTTTTTATAGACTTCACTGTACATTATATATAAACGTTTTGTTACATTTAGAATACAGGAAGAGTATTTACTCCCTCAAGTCAAGTAAATCTATTTATATCTACTCGAGCGTATATGTTACTAAAGATAAAATTTAAAGATAAATCGGTATGAAGACCCTAGATGTGGTAACAAACAAAACCAAGATATTTATTATTTAATGAAAATCAAGTTTACCACCGGTATTTGAATGCATTTATACCTACCTGCACAACTATCCGCATAGCGTCCACTTCTCTGCATCGACCAACAAACGATAAAAACTGCAGGATATTTCCAACTTGTATGATTTCATGCAAACCGTAAAGGTTTGTTTGTCACCGGAAGTACTCAAATCTCGCGTCATCTCGTTTGCGAGCTTACAACCCCTATTTATTTTAAAATTAAATCCCTGATGATGAAAACTTTTTACATAAGTAATAAGAATGTGTTAAAACAACTTACAGGTAGCAATCTGATTTTATTTTGCAGGCTAACATTAGACACGAGTTCCACTTATTGAAATGAGTGGCGGGGGTAGAGACTGTTGCAAGTTGCTTGAAGTCATGCTGATCATATTCAAGATCTGGTTGTGTGTAATGTACATGTAGTTTCCCAGGATGATTCTCCTTTTCCGTGAATGCGAATGACCTCGCATTTGTTTGGGTTGAATGTCATTAACCAATGTCTGTCCTTTGTACATGCATTACAATGTGGGCTAATTATCTACACTATCCTGACATCTAGAACTATTACTTATTCAGGGAATATCTTATCTTTCTGTCAAATATTGCTATGCAAACCAACCGATAAATTAATTTCCCAAACATTACTTTATAGAAAATAAAGGTCTTTTAAAAATCTACAAATTCTAAGTAATCTTTACTATGATAGAAATTTTATAATTAATTCAACATTTCTTATGACCTCTACTTGCATAGTAGATAATAAATATGACGCTAGCACAATAAGCTTTAAAAAAAAAGATATGCTTGTAATTGGCATGAATGGTTTATCTTATTTTACAAAATGCATTGTACGACAATCAGTTTAAATATCTTTAAATACATAAATCAAATGTGTACATCCATTTTATCGTATGCCGCTTTGGAAAATGACAACAAATGAACCTCTTGTCGTGTTTAAGCAAGGAAAACACGGGTGCAATCTACTGGTAAAAGGTATCCATAAAAATATGTCATTCATTCAGGAGATAATCTATATCTGTGGCATTTCTTTGCCATTAGTATTACGAAAGATCTATAATTTGCGTTGATCGTAAGATATCATTTATTATTTTTGTTGTTTCTTTGAACAGTATTTTATTGATGTACAGCCCAGTAGCTAAGTACTCCGTTACTAGCTTGAAAATACGGATATATACTTAATTCCTGTAATAAAATATAGAAATTCATTTCAAAAGTAAGGATTATCTCCCTCATGCATAGCTCTTATCCTTCGACTAATTTGGCTCCCCTATTTGTCACTCTGTTTTCCCCTAAAATAACTATAACAAGTACATGTATGTTGTTATTTCGGATTTGAAAAATTTCGGTTGAGCATCACTGAAGAGACATTATTTCTCGAAATACGCATCTGGTGCATCAAATTTGGTACCGTATAGGTTTTATATTATGACCCCTCGGTCGAGACCTCTGCTGGTGGACTGTTAGTCTCCGAGGGTCTCTACAGCCCAGTAGCTAAGTACTTCGTTACTAGCTTGAAAATACGGATGTATATTTAATAACTGTTGTAAAGTTTAGAAATTCATTTCAAAATTAAGGATTATCTCCCTCACGCATAGCTCTTATCCTTAGACGAATTTGACTCCACTTTTTCGGCACACTGTTTTCCCCTATAATAGCTCTAAAACTTCATTGTTATTTCGGATTTCAAATATTTCGGTTGAGCATCACTGAAGAGACATTACTGGTCGAAATGCACATCTGGTGCATCAAAATTAGTACCGTATGAGTTTAACATTATGACCCCTGGGTCGAGGGCTCTGCTGGTGGACTGTTAGTCCCCGAGGGTCTCTACAGCCAATATCTAAGTACTTCGTTACTAGCTTGAAAATACGGATGTATATTTAATAACTGTTATAAAGTTAAGAAATTCATTTCAAAATTAAGGATTATATCTCTCACGCATAGCTCTTATCTTTAGACGAATTTGACTCCACTTTTTTGGCACACTGTTTTTCCCTATAATAACTCTAAAATTGCATTGTTATTTCGGGTTTCCAAAATTTCGGTTAAGCATCACTGAAGAGACATTATTTGTCGATATGCGCATCTGGTGCATCAAAATTGGTACCGTATGAGTTTTACATTCTTTTCAAAGTTTTAGTCGATCTAATCGCCCTACTCGAACCTAATATCACAAATAAATAAAAAAAAAAGCTGATTTAAAGGTTACTCCCAATAGGCCGGGGTTCTGTAGGCCGCCTAGGCCCTCAGTAGCTCTGTAGTAAATGGTACAAAATCCTACATTCTGAGCATTTCCTTGCACTTCCATTTCACTTTCAAATTATCTATTTCTAAAACAAAACTTTTATGCTACATATATGTTTTAAGAATTCTTAAGCAATACTTGTATCTGACGAAAATATCGTAAATATATATGATCAGTGTGTAGTTTTATATTTCCTAGAATTAAATGACATACTGGTGTTGATAAAATTGAATGAAGCAATTACTAGTATATGCAAGTATCCACCTTTCAAATCAATTTGACTCAATGTCTCGTTAAAATTGAATAACTCTAACACTTTTTTGGTCCCCCCCCCAAAAAAAAGAGGGGGGGGGGGGTCCGTCCCCTCTGGAACTCCCTATAGATTCACCCTTACCTTACATACACCATGTTGGGATTCCCCTCACGCGTGGCGTGTATGACTTCTTATAAACGACCAACAGACTTAACAAGCGGCAAATGTATTTATGTATTCCCACTTATTTACTTTTCAAATGATTTTTTTCAAAGTATCCTTTTATATGGAAATGTTTGGAAGTATTTAATCAAGGGGAAATTAATAACTTTAGAAACTTATTCATCTGCTTTAAAGTAATTTTGTTAAAAAAATGATAGACGCACATCGGACCATAGAGCGAACTCTGCTTTAACCATTTGAAAATGTCAAAATATTTACTTTGTCGTACACGTTGAAGTTTTTGAGTATCCATGTTGCACCAACTAACTCTGAAATTTGATTAGTAATTGGTATTAATGATATAAAATTTATTTAACAAATCGACTTAAATAAGAGAACGTTATTAGCTCCAAATCTTTTGAAAAGTTGTTTAATACAGGTGCTGTGGATATCATTTTAAATCATTAACATTGAAGGAATGGTTTTCGTTTTCGGCCGGGGTGGGGGTAAATAGTGCATGCACATTTATGCAGTTTCATTAAGACTCTCTTCTCCTATTGTCAAGGACGACAGAGAAGGGGCTGGTTTTAATCAGACTGACATTCATGACGTATGAGATTGGAATTTACGTATTACTTTGAATTTATCAAACAAACTGGGGCTAAAACTGTTTCTGAAATTAGCTGTTATATATAGGGCAGAGGTGCTTGTTTCGTAAACTTCGCAGGTTATACTAACAATACAAGGTCTCCATATTTGCGGGATCAAATAGTAGGTCACCGCTACAATCCCTCTATATTGTTTTTCTCCCTTTCAGCGTCTAACAAACACACGATGTTTACCGGAAACCCCTTCTTGTACCCCCTAAAGGCTAGTTACTTATCCCCCCCAATAACACTGATAATCGATTTAAATGGTATATCTTATTTCACAAAATGCACGGTACGGCGATCAGTTTAAATAGCATAAAATACATAAATCAAATATTTGCATCTATTTAATCCTATGCCGCCTTGGAAACATGACAACAAATCTATGTCTTGTGTTTTTACAAAGCAAGTAAAACACGGGTGCAGTCTGCTGGTATAAGGTAATTATAAAACTATGTCATTCATTACGGAGATAATTTATATCAAAGGCATCTTTTGCCAAGTGGTATTACAAAATATCTATACTTTGCGTTGATCGTCAGATATCATTGATTATTATTTTTTGTTGTTGATTTTAGCAGTATTTTATTCATGTATATATAGAAAATATATACATAAATTGGATTATAAACCCTCTCCACGATATCATTCCAGATTGTGTTTTAATATATACATTAACATGATTATAAACCCTCTCCACGATATCATTCCACATTGTGTTTTAATATATACATAAATAGGATTATAAACCCTCTCCACTATACCATTTCACATTGTGTTTTCATTTAGGTTTGTTTCGAGCATTATTCTAGCATAACAAAATGTGTACATTCCTGTAATTTTCACAGAAGATACAAGTTATACATAGATCAAAGTATTACCCAGAGAATCCCGTTAAAGACGTTTTGATGTAAAAATGCTACTGAATAATGAAATATGACGAAAATTTAGAGAATGTTAAACCAGGAACTTAGTACCATCGTGTTTCAAATTAGGTATGCGTGTGAAAGTTGACTGGTCTAAAATTCTTAATAATAAAACTGTTGATTTTGTCCGATCTTCAATGCGTGCGTGCGTGTGTGTGCGTGTGTATATGTGTGTGCGTGCATGCGCTCGCGCGTGTATGTGAAGGGGGATATCGTAGGGGAGGGGGACCGTTCCTTACATGGGTTGGATTCATAACTCTCAAGCTTGCATAATACATTCTTCTCATTCACCACTACTATCAAAATAATTATAGAATTATAGGGTTGTCATAGAACATATCTGAACATATGAAATGAGCACATAATCATGGTTGTAAGAAAAAGCTGGACGCCAGGACCCAGTTTATTCCAATTGTGAGAATAGAGGCAAGACGGCTTATAAAGAAGGAAATTTCAAAAAAGTTTACAACATTAACTACAGATTTCATGAGCTGCAGACTACATGTGGATATAGCATATAAGCACTAAAATGACAAGATTTGACAACCTGGTTGTTCGAATCGATATATATATTAAAGGGCTATGTACAATGGATCGTCGGTCAGCGTGAAGTATGCTGTTATGCAGTGACCCTATAACCACAAGTCAATATTCCACCGTATCGATAGTACATGTGATTTAAATGACCAGTGACCTACTTACATGCATCGGGCTTCCCGCACTACACGATAGAGATACATGTGTAGGATATTGTCTATATAATTCGATGTGAGGGATGGCAGTTGAGGGATACCTACAATTTTCTTATAAAAGGGATGGGTGGAGGAGACCTGTCTTTTCTCAATCATCATCAAACAACATCTAACGTTTGACTTTTCAACACTTTACACGACCATTCCTCACGATAAATTAAAGACAAAATTTTTTGATATCATAGATAGCTGCTTCTTCAACAAAAACAGAAAAACTAGTATTCTTATCTAGTGATCAATCATCCAAAATCTCTCTCAATCTCTCTCTCTCTCTCTCTCTCTCTCTCTCTCTCTCTCTCTGAAGCTGTAAAGCTTTCGATTCAGCACTGCTTTTATTTGCTCAATTTGTCTAAAATAAAAATGATTCAATGTAAAACCTAAAATAACGTTGATTTATAACGAATTGGAATCAATTGAAAAACGCGAATGAATGAAGGCAAATCAGATACGAACCATTAAAGGTTTCTTTCAACGATTATGAATTGCACATTGAACCAAGATGGAGGCATATATATATATATATATATATATATATATATATATATATATATGTGTGTGTGTGTGTGTGGTATACGTGTCACTTCTGGTTTTCCTGTAGCTTGTATGATGGCTGTATTCTAGATACATATTTTATTGAAAGCTAGTTTTACTTTCAAGTTGTCATCTAAAGCCATTTCAAAATGAAATCCAACTCGTTAACGTATACACACGAATTCCTTTACGTACACAGTGATATAATTCAAATAGTCATTGTAGAACAATATGGATATACATATACATGCCCCCCCCCCTCCCTGGGCACCCATTCTGTTTGTTTGATTACAAGAACGAATGCAGCATGGGTCCAGACCCCAAACCCATTCAATTAAAAAGTAATCACTCTATGATATTTTCATCATTTTCACTATTAAATAAAATTATCCCCTTCCCTAAACCGTGTTTCATTGCAAGAGCAGCATGGGTCCAGATAGACACCCGTCCCTTAACAGTGTTTTATGAATCTATAGACAAACATATACACATTATATCATATTTGTAAATATTCTAGATATATGCAATACATTATGTATATACTGCATGTTTGTACCTTTGTTTAAATACCCCCCTCACCAAAAATAATAATAAATAGTAATAATAAAAATACAGGGATTGACACACGGTGTTATTTCCTAAATCAGCGTATGATTTTCACTGCGAATCGTCAGTTATAAATTTTAGTGATGATTTTGTTTAGTTCAGAAAAATAAGAACTTGTGACAGTACAAATGGCTATGTACATGTAGATGTGTTCGAGGAAATGCGGACAATTCAACACCACACCGGACTCTGTGAAAGTAAATGCATATTTTTTTTTTATCAGTTTATATTTTCAAAAAAAAAAAAATCTATTGATGTATTGTTGTATTTGCACCACAGCCAAGAAATATTTTCAAAATGTATTTACATGTACAAGTAACACATTGATTATTTAAACTTGTTTAATAAAGGTGCTGTAGCTATCACTTTAAAAACATTAACATGGAAGGTTAGGCCTAGGGAGGGTAAATAGTGCATGTACATTCATGCAGTCTAATTAAGACCAGCCCCTCCCCCTTCTCCTATCGTCAGGGACACAGACTGATAACGACAGGAGAAGGGGGCTGGTTTTAATCAGACTGACATTCATGACGTTTGAGATTAAAATTAACGTATTACTTTGAATTTATGAAACAAACTAGGGTTAAAAATGTTTCTGAAATTAGCTGTTATATATAGGGCATGCAAGTGTTTGTTTCTTAAACTGCACAGGCTATACTAAAAACACAAGGTCTCCATATTTTCGGGACCAAATAGTAGGTCATCGCTACAATCCCTCTATATTAATGTTTTTCTCCCTTTTAGCGTCCAACAAAAACGCACGATGGTTACCGGAAAGACCATTCTTGTACCCCCAAAAGGCTGCTTTACCTCACCCCCTCCATATCACTGATAATTGATTTAAATGGTATATTTTAGTTTACAAAATGCATGGTACGAGGATCAGTTTAAATATTATGAAATACAGAAATCACATGTGCACCTATATCTATTCATATGCCGCCTTGGAAACATGACAACAAATGAATCTCTTGTCGTGTTTAAGCAAGGAAAACACGGGTGCAATCTGCTGGTAGAAAGGTAATTATAAAACTGTTAATCATTAAGGAGATAATTTATATCTAAGGCATCTTTTGCCAAGTGGTGTTACAGAATATCTATACTTTTCCTTGATGGTCAGATATCATTGATCTGAAATGTATTTCTTTCATGTCATATAGAAAATACACACACAAATAGAAGTAAGCAGCCGGTACAATGGCTATATAAGATCATGTATGAACTTCAAATTAATCATACAATGAAACAAGAGCTCTGCTACGTGGGGCATATTCCACTGTAACAGATGTCTACAAGGTTTTTCGATCATTCTATATCACACTTCGCACCAAAATCAATTATAGGGTTCTTCCTGTTATGAAAACACAACAGTGACATGCCATATGTTTAAGAGAAATAAAAATATCAAATATCTCTTGTACCTCGTACGCTCCATCTAACCGAATGTCTCAGGTATATACATGTATATCATGTTGGGATTCCCATCACGCGTGTGTGACTATTTATAGATGACTCAACGAGCGGCAAATGCATTGATGTGTTCCCACTTATTTACTTTATAAATAATCTTCTCAAGGTTTTCTTTTGTGCGCAAAAGTAATTTAATGGAGGGGAAATTAATAACTTTAGAAACTAATTCATCTGCTTTAGAGTAATTCTTTCCAAAAATGATAGACGCTCATCGGACCATGCAGCTTTAAACATTTGTAATGTCAAAATATTTATTATGTCGCACACGTTGAAGTTTTGACTATCCATGTTGCACCAACTAACTCTGAAATTTGATTAGTAATTGGTATCAATGATATAAAGTGTGTTTAACAAATCGATTTGAATAAGAGAACATTATCAGCTCCAAATGTGTTGAAAAGTAACCCATTTGAATGTACATAAATACAAGTAGAAGTACACTAATGGTTATAACGTAGATTCTACTCGTTTATACATTATATTGTTAAGCTAATAGATCTCCCAGATCGATAATGTGTTTTCACAAATACATGTATATGTGTAGTATCAACTTATTATATTAATTTGATAATTCGACAAAGACCATGAATTCTAACATCAGATTTCACGTTTTAAAATAACGATGTCTTATTCATTCTAGTAACAAAATAGGAAACGAGTATGTAAATAAAAATGGAAGAAGAATTTGGGTTGATTGGTTGGTTGAATATTGTTTAACGTCCCACTCAAGAATTTTTCACTCATATATAGACCTCACCATTGCCGGAGAAGGGTTGCAAAAGTTAGGCTTATGTCGGCGTTCAGGCCTTTGATCAAGAAGTAATCTTTATCGTGAAACACCTGCTTTGACATGGGACCTCATTCTCTGCAGTCTCATTCTAAGGACCACCCCATTTAGTTGCCTCTTACGACATGCCTAATCTCACACATATGTCTACGGGACCTGAAAATTCGGGACGGAATACTGTTCTAGGGAAGGAAAATATGCTCAGGTTAATTCACCTTAGGGAAATTCTATGCTGGGTCAATTTTTTAAAAACATATCAAAAATCGACAAAAGTAATCAGGTTAATTTTCGAGGAAAGCGAGATTGAAAACCCCTCTTTTGCAGCCCCAAAAGGCAAAAAATGCCAAAATTGAGCAAAAATTAAGACAGAAGCCAATGAAAAATTTATTGACACCAGAAATATTGTTTGTCATATATAGTTTTTAAACACAAACATATAAAAAAAAATCAACATTAATTAGAAATTCAAAATGCATCTAAGGAAAACATTGGGATTATTCGACTTGGCAATTGGCCAAATTTACTCTAAATATGACGTTTCTCAAACACTATCAGGCATAAATTTTCTGACAACAAAAAAATTCTACTCATAAAATTTCTGATTTTATCTCATTTTTACAATAAGTCAAGTACTATCTAAAATATAGAATAGAAAAAAATATAGCAAATGAGGTTGAATCTGAAACTATATCAGATTTTGTACCCCTACCCTCTCCCTTCCAGAAATGAATTTTAAGAGATACCGTCAGCAGAGATAAACTATTGACCTTAAATGATTAAGCATTCCCAAATTACCACTTTGAGCATTCAACATCACCATACTAGAAGTTTCTATGAGCCATTTAAGAATAATCTATAGTGTATGTTATTGTAGTTGACCTTTTTGCACTCACAATGATTGCCTAAATATTCAGTTATTTTTCATACAATTTCTTGTAATAACTGGACCCAATATATTACCTATACACATTTTTTGATAGAAATTGATATCACTATACAGTATAATACATCAAATATGTTTAAATAACCACTTCATATTTCAATAAATAATTAATATCAATGGAAAAAGACCCATGGACTGCCCATATGAGCCATCTTGCCCTCACAGCTAGGTGTGTCTTTCATAAGTTTAAGATTCCTGATTGTAGTTTCACAATGAACCAAAAGCTCACTATTGGATAACTGAGAATGCATGTATATTGCATTAACTAACTGTAATTTTCCCCAGGTGAAGGTCTATGTTCACTGTATGTATAAAGGGGGGGGGGGGGGGGGTGAATATGTTCCATCATGAGACTTTTCTAAAAATTTGATGTACATTAATGTATCAATGATGCATGTTTCAACTAAATTTTAAATTGCAAGGAAAACTCAAACCCATTGATTGAAGTTATAAAATTGGTATTCTATCATGTGTACATTTTTTACTAATAATTATATCTAATAAAGAATAACCAACAGTGAAATTTCCTTTACATCTATGCAATATTATTGTCTTTCAAAAAGCACGTACATGTAATACACGAGTACATGTACTTGTTTTCCCTTAAATTCACAATTTAGTTTAAAGTATGTTGTACAACATCCACTGCTCTGAGCTCATAAGTGAATTAATGTTTTTCAGTCCCAAATTTTGTAGTAGTTCTTTAATCTTCGGAACTTGATCAAACATTTTTAAATTTGTGGAGTTGTGGGGGTCCAGGGGATATGTCATCGTCACTGTAAATGGAGTACCTGTTCAAAATATAGATAAATATAGCAAAAAAGATGAATATCTAATATACTCAGAATTTTCTTCACAAATGCTGTCTGATGTTTATCTAAAGAGAATATAGTACCCCTCTTGCTGTTAAACTTGTTGACTCAAAACCCACTTCAATCTGCACTGGTCCTATCTAACCTCCATTGGTCCTCAGGCTGATGCCTAGAAAAAAGATCATCATAATTGATATTTGCACATTTAGGTCTATATTATACCATTGAGTAATTAGACTGCGTCAGACAATGTGAATTTTAAAATTGTGTCTCAACACATATTCAGTGAAACTTTAAATACTGAATTGTTTCAAAATTATAAATTGCCATATGAGATGACATATATGGTTTCATAAATTGCCAGAGACTCATCATATCTGTTTTGTTAACAAACTATGTTGGACAAAAAATAATTATTTGCTGTTAAAAAGTATTTCTAGTTTTCTTTTTGAAAATCAGGACCAGTCCACTACATAGGTTGGATTCATAACACTCAAGCATAATGCATTCTTCTCATCTACCATTACTATCAAAGATAGTATAGGATTGTCATCCAACATATTATCTGAACGGATGGAATCATAGGTGTAAGAAATAGCTGGACGACAGAACCCCTCAATCTTGGTTCAACGTGCTTATTCATAATCATTGAAAGAAGTCATTAATGATCCACATATTATTTGCCACCACCGATTCGCATTGACAATTAATTACAATTTGACAAAGTAATTTTTGGATGATTGATCATTAGATAAGAATATTTCCCTTTTACATTTTTTAAAATAAAACAAATGTCTATGATATCAACAAGTCTAGTCTTTAATTTGTCTTGAGGAATGGTCATGTAAAGTGTTGAAAAGTAATATGCTTTGATTTTGTTGATTCGAGAAAAAGTTTGTGATTTCAAATGAACTAAAAGATCATTAGGATGTCTTAGAATACACATTTGACTTACACCATATCTGGCATGTTTGGTGGCACAGTACGTTTGAAGTTTCTCCTTCCCATAATATAGGAATTCGGTATAGGTACATGTGCGGTAACTAATATTTATCCATCTCATTGACTGGGATATCAAATGTGTCTGAAACTGAAGCATGAATTTGATTGATTGGTTGTTTACGTGCCGTCGAAAATTCATCACTCATATTGAGACGTCACCAGCGGTAGGTGAAGTACCACAAATTTAGAACTATGCTTAGCGCACAAGGCCGTAGCACTGAGGGTTCTTTATCGTACCAACACCTGGCATGACTTGAGACCTCCATGTTTAAGTTCATATCCGAAATGCCTGTGATTCTCACTTCTAAATGCCAGGCATTTGGCGAGGGAGCAATCATTGTATGATTAAAAAATGTGAAGAATGTTGTCTTTTGAAAGGGCAGTTGGAGTATAAGTGCGATACCAAAATGAGGAATTAATGCCAAGTTCATTTAAAATACAGTTGTAATAATGAGCCTTGCAAACAAAGACAATATTGTTCCGAGCTTTGTTCTGAGCTTTGTCAGCTGGAACCAAAACATATTCCTGATGTAACCCAATTCTTTGATCACTTCTTCTCTTTCAGCATTTTGGTAGAATGACGAAGAGAGAGAAAACAACATGTAAGCCCTGTTATTTTGTATAGAATGGTGAGATTTATCAATGTTCGTTATATTCACTTTTTCATGTACATGAAAGGTGAAGATAACGAACAGTGATCAATCTCATAACTCCTGTAAGGAATACAAAATAGAGAGTAGGGCATCCACATACCTCTGGACACACCAGAGGAGGGATCAGGTGCCTAGGAGAAGTAAGCATCCCCTGTCGACCGGACATACCCGCCCTGATACTATATCTTGACCAAGTAAACGGAGTAATCCGTAGTCAAAATGAGTGTGCCAAGAACGACCTAACAATCGGTATGAAACACGTCAGACAGCATTTGACCCAAATGATAGGTTGCATTGGCAAACTATATCATTATAACGACATGGAATTTGCAAAATGCTGACTTTAATCAAGACTGTTGAAACCCCTGTACCATCAACTTGTTTGACAGTAGCTTACCTCGATTTGAATACTGATCATACGCAGAACAAGCTCTTGTATATCGAATCAGTTGAGATATACATACACCATATGAAGGTGATAATGGAATATTGCTACATAAAGAACTTGAATTGTGATCAATTCATGAAAAAATATAAATCTAAGATTGATTATTTATTTTCGTTTCTAGTAGGAAATTTGATTTTTAGAATAATTCTATTTAATTTCTAATAAATTAACCAATGATTGAGAACTTTTTTGATTTGAAGATCTCATTTCTTGTGTGGAATTTGATTTTTAAAATGATTCTGTTTATTTTCTGATTACCTACATTGCAATTGCCAAGAGAGAGCGAGAAACAGAGAGAGAGAGAGAGAGAGAGAGAGAGAGAGAGAGAGAGAGAGAGAGAGAGAGAGAGAGAGAGAGAGAGAGAGAGTTAATAAATTAACCAATGATTGAGAACTGTACGTTTTTATTTTCAAGATCTCAAGAAAAAAATGTCCTTTAAAATTGACAATATTTTTTACTCACTACTGGATGGAAAACGTATCTCTATTTCTCAACTTCATGGCACCTCTAAATCAACATCAACCATAGTTTAAAAATGAAAGTGGAAAAATGCATTATGGAATTCTAAACTTGAATAAACATATGTAAATGTTTTGTGTACTTTCAGATGCTGAGGGCAATGGTGTTTCACAATTTTGTGCACTTTGAAGACAAACATCTTTTAAACTTCCGAGAAGGAAACGGTGCCACTTATTTTATTGGAGCAAGTTCAACAGGGAAAACTGCTGTTTTGGAACTGATAAGGAGATGCATGTGTAGTACACTGAATTCCTCTCTAACGAACCGCTTTAACGAAGAAGAACACGGATATGTATTCTGTCAGTTTGCAAGAGACGGAACTGAAAAAAATGTCATTTTGGGTATAATTGTAGAAGGTGAAGGAAACAAACAATCAATGGAGGAAATAGAAGGAGGGGGTGAGGAAAATAAAAGTGAATTATTGCCAGGGGGAGGAAAAGAGGATGATATGAGGAATGACGATACGAGTGAGGACGTGGAAGAAGATTCAGAAAAGAAAGATGAGAGGAAAGAGAGGAAAGGAGACGTGAAATTTCACAAAATCGTGATTTATCACTCTAGTGACGGTATACTACGAATCAGAAGTACATTATTCTTCCACCGTAAAGAGAAAAACATTGATTCCAGCCAGGATGTTGAGGTGGGAGATGATATTGGTTTACATATTGATAAAATAGAGGAACAACTTTTCAAAGACAAATCTGATGCAAATGAATTCGTAAAAAAAGTCTTAAAGGCTATTAAAAAGGAGCAACCCAATAAGGTCAGTTATGATCACCACCAAAACATGTGGGATCAAATAAGCGAACAGTTCGTGGGTATATTGTCAATGAGAGGTCCTGGTACATTCCAGTGGACAAAAAGCAATACAATCTTAGAGGAAAACAAAGAATACAATTACAACGCCGCTTCTGAACAGGCTGAAGTCATTACCAAACTCCTTGATGCAGACGAAGTAGACAAAGATAAGGAGAGAGAGATTTTCAATGCCTTAACATATCCAGATGTTTTTGAATTTCGAAAAGTTAGTGAAGGGAAGATTGTCGTGGAGAAGAGCGGTGGTAGAGTATTTCCTTTGCTAAAAACTTCATTAGGGATTGTGGAGGCCAAACAGTTTGCACTACTTATTTCACACAAAGCTTTTCGAACAATTTGTTTGGAGGAGCCGGAAAGAGGAATGCACCCCCAGATGATAGAACGAATGAAAACAATACTTCATCGAGAATGTGATAGGAAAACTGTCATCGTTGTTACACACAGTCCAGCATTTATTGATTCCGTATCCATTGAAAGGTCCTACTTGTTTACCCGAAAAAAACAAGTTTCTTCGCGATCGGTTTGTGGCGTCAACAATATCAAGCGAACTCAATTTGGTAAGCTTATGAAGGTATCAGAAATAGAAGAGTTGAAAAAAATTTTCTTTGCAACCAAAGTTCTATTGGTTGAAGGCATGTCAGACAAAATTGTGATACAAGCGATTTTCGGACATATTTTGGAAAATTGTACAGACAAAGAAAAAATGAAAAACATTAACAGTTACCAGATAATTGTGCTTGACGGATGCTTGCGTATTAAACCTATTCAAGATCTTTGCAAGGATATAAATCTACCCTTTGCTGCTGTTTTAGATCGTGACACTTGTATTGAAGTTGATGGACGAGGTTGCGTCGATGCTATTCATAAGAAATATTATAAATACACTGAAGAGCAACCTATCAATATCTTTCTTGGAGAGCCTTTTAAGACTCTTTCAGATAAATTGCAGAAAGAGGAAAATCTATTTATTTGGAAAGATGGTGACATAGAAGATTTCCTTCTTAGCGAAAGGGATAAGCGTGACAAAATCTTAGAAATATTAGACTTAGGAGACAAAAAAAGCAAGCCAAGGAAAGAAATGAAAAGATCCATCAAAGATAAATTAAAGATAGGCATATCGCAAGAACAATCGAGTAAATTGGGAGAACATCTAAATGAATACGAGGAAGTTTCTCGTCTTTGTGAATTTTTAAGTAAGTAAGTCATAACAAAACGGAAATACGTTCTGTCGAAAGTCCAGGGGCATCAATACTGAGGAGAAAGATGTTTCAGTGAGGCAGTACACTGACAAATAAGTTAATGGTATAGGGGTTTCAAATGTTTCATTTAAATCAAGCATTTCCCAAAAGATATCGACGTTTTAATGATCTAATTCGCAAATACAACCTACCATTAGGTTGAAGGCTTGCATGCTATCTGATGGGTTTCATACCAATCGTTAGGCCGTTCTTTACACACTGACCAAGGATTACTCCGTTTACATGATCGAACTATAGGGCTCACGGCGAGTGTGACCCGTCGATAAGGGATACTTACTCCTCCTAGGCACCTGATCCCACCTTTGGTATGTTCAGCGGTCCATGTTTGCCAACAGGTCAACAGAAGATGCTTCTCTTCCGAGTCTCACGATGTCACCTCGAGTATTTCCAGGGCTTTGTGATTTTTACGTTTAATCACTGTATTCTTCACTTTTGATATTTTGCACTCCACATTTTCTTGCTACCTTTTCTAAAATCACTTTCATGAACAAATGAAGGTAACGAGCAGGGATTAATTTCATAATTCTCAGAAAGAATTAAAAATTAAGAGTAGGGCAAACACGAGCCCCTGGACATACTAGAGGTGGGATCAGGGCCAAGGAGGAGTAAGTATCCCCTGTCACACTTGACGTGAGCCCTCTATTTTTATCAGGTAAAGGGAACAATTGGGGTTATCTCTAGTCAAAATGATTATCCAAAGAGCGGATTAACATTTGGTATGACGTACGTCAGACAACATTCGACCTAACAAAATGTTGTATTTATAACGATCATAAAGTTTGCGAAATGCTGACTTCAAACGAGACTATTGAAAACCATGTAATACCAACTTTTTTTTCAGTAGCTTACCTCGATTTTAAAGAAATCGTTTAATCAGAGTGCTTACTCCCAACACCTTGTTTATTGTGTTATAGGGACTGGTTCAGGTTTTTTTTAAAACAAAAGGTATTTTTCATTTTTGTTAAACATTGAAAATATACCCCATTTAATGTTGACAACCAAAATGTGGACTTCTGAATTAAAGGATGAGAACAATAGTTTTGCCTTAACTTCGTGTTATGTAAACAAAGACAAGATTAATTTTGTAATTTAAAGCATCTTACTTTTGCAAAGTCACTAATTCAATTTTTAAATGGCATAATGAACCTAAAGAATACTTGAAATGTGATATATGTAATAAACTTAGATCGATATCTATTTATTTTGAAAACTTTGTAAACAATAACACACCCCAATCTCTGTTTACAAAACGAATGATACACTCTCTACAATGAGCTACTGCCATAATGTGTAATCATTAAATGTTTGTGAAATGTGCTTTTAAACACCATAGAGAGCAAATTTTGATTATTAAAACTGAAAAACAAATCGGGGGGGGGGGGGGGGTCGTGAATAACTCCCTTTAATAACTTGTTGTGTAACTTACACAGGGTCATTTGATTTGTGTTTTGAATCTTTTTGTAATCCTTCTGACTTAATTTCTGAATGCTTTAAGTAATCTGATGAGGTCAAATCAAATCAAACATGTCTCCTTTTTCCTGCCCCCCCCCCCCCCCATTATATCTTATCTTAATAATTAGACCGTTCACACTAAGTGTTACTCATGATCGAGAGAGGGGGCTCATGGTGGATTTGACAAGTCAGCAGGCGATGTCTGATGCTACGTCTGGTGTTTGCAATGTTTCAAGTTTTGCATTCTTTATGGGATAGAAAATTTATCACTTTGATTTCTTTACCTTCTTAATGTGGCCATTTTGCAATTCAAAATACTATGTCGCGATTCAAGACTGAATTTTTGGATCATATTACTTGTACTGTGATAAATCATGTTGTTAATATATTGAATTATAATAAACTCTAGGGATTTGAAAAATGTATATTTACTTCAAACTCAGAATATTACAATTGAATTTATGCAAGAGCCTCTACATGAGAAGAGAGAATATCTTGCTGTTGCCTTCAACTCGACAGGGGGATATATTGACGATGTTTTATCGATTAACAATAATTATTTTCATTCATATGTCGTTTCAATATACCCATGTGAGCTCGAAATAAAAGACATCAGAGTCTTCCACATGTGTTCGCACTTAGATTGATTGATTGTATATTGTTTTACGTCCCTCTCGAGAATATTTTACTCGTATGAAGGGCTGCAAAATTTAAGCCTATGCTCGGCGCTTATGGCCATTGAGCAAGGGGGATAGGACCTCGGTTTTTTGGTCTCATCCGAAGGACCGTCCCATTTAGTTGCCTCTTACGACAAGGAAGGGGTACTTAGGACCTACTCTAATACGTATGATGTTAATGGCAAACTAAGTACTTAACTTTATGACAAACGGGGTGACTTCAGCTTTTCCATCATCAACTTTCCATGTTGACAGACATAAACACTATATGCAGGTGATAATAGAATATTGCTACATAAATATGGGAAGTTGACGATAGAGAAGCTGAAATCACATAGTTTGTCCTAACGTTGATACAAATAACAATGTGATGACAACACAAGACATGCGTATTGTACGTTCACAATTAGCTTTCATTCAATAGATTGGAAACAAAAGTATCAGTAAAAGGTCATAATAAGATGTGTCAGTATATGTTTACTGAATCATTATGCGTTGTATTTTTTTCACTTCCGGAAGAGGACTAACTGGATGTGTTGTCAATCCATTTGTGTTTATTTCTTTCATAAAACACGTGGATTTCTGTCATTCCTATTTTCTTGTACAGGTATATCTTGACTTCATTCGTGTGGATAAACAAACCATGATGCGACCAGGTTTCTTTGTTAAGCTTGATGAACACTGTAAACGCTATATTTTAGAAATATATCATAGTCAATACTGTAAACTCTACAACACGGGAGATTTGTTCAGCACTGTAAACAATGAAAAGGATATAAAGACTGTATGAAAGGGGAAGATAACGAACAGCGACCAATCTCATACTCATATAACGAATACAAAATTAAGAGTTGAGCAAACACGGATCACTAGATATACCAGAGATACACCATATGCAGGTGATAATGGAATATTGCTACATAGATATGAAAACTTGACGATGGAGACGATGGATTGTTTATCACAAAGTTGTGTTGTTAGTTTGCCCTTAATATCTATTTTCAATAAAATTTCGAAGTATGAAGCAGAAGTGGACGAAAATGTGGTGTCCTTTATTTCGAATTCACAAGGATATTTCGAATAGACACATGAATGAAAATTATTATTGTTAATAGATAAAACGTCGTCGATATATAATATATCTAAATATAACAACTTAACTTTACTACAAACGGGATGATGTCAACTTCTCCATCGTCAACTTCCCATATTTATGCAGCAATATTCTATTATCACCTGTATATGATGGTGTTTACTTCTCTCAACTGATTCGATACGCAAGAGCTTGTTCAGCGTATGATCAGTTTTTAAATCGAAGCAGCCTACTGACTAACAAGTTGATGATGCAGGGGTTTCAACAGTCTCGTTTAAAGTCAGCATTTCGCAAATTCGTGTACGGTCGTTATAATGATCTAGTTTGCCAATACAACCTATCATTGGGTCAAATGCTGTCTGACGTGTTTCATGCCGATTGTTAGACCCTTCTTGGCACACTGATTTTGACTACGGATAACTCCGTTTACCTGATCAAGATATAGGGTTCACGGCGAATGTGACCGGTCGACAGGGGATGCTTACTCCTCCTAGGCACCCGATCCCACCTCCGGTGTGTCCAGGGGTCTGTGTTTGCCCAACTATCCATTTTGTATGCTTTTATTAGTTATGAGACCGATCACTGTTCGTTATCTTCACCTTTCATTGAAGGACACAGCAATATATTTTTTCTTCTCACGTATAAGTTTTTGAATAAATTCTGCTTCATAAGAATATAAATAGGTCAACGAACAATGGAGCACAATTCGTGCCCATGGGAATTCCAATATACTGTTGGAAGACCTAATCACCAAAGACTACGAAGATATCGACAATGAGAAACTCCAGCATATTTTTAATTCCAACTTCAGAATACTTGTGCTAGGAATCAGAGTGGTGTTTAACAAAGTGATTTGTTGGATGACTGATCAGTAGGTATGGATATTTCCGTTTTCCATTTTTGTTGAAGATGCAACTGTCTATGATGTCAAAAAGTCTAGTCTTTAATTTATTGTAAGGAATGGTCGTGTACAGCGTTGAAAAGTCACACGTTTTGCATCGTCGGAAACCCACGGTTGATTACGCTTCGTTCCTCTCTCAGAGGAACGAAGCGTAATCAACCGTGGGTTTCCGACGATGCACGTTTTGATGTAGGTGATTTAAGAATAGTTTTGCGATTTCAAATTTGCTTAAAGTTTTTTAGATTCCACATTTGATTTACACCATTTCTGGCATATGTTGTGGCACAGTACGTTTGACGTTTCTCCTTCACAGCTGTTAATATTTTTGTGAAGAGCAGATAGGGGCCTAGTGAAACATTTACTGGATCCAGCAATGGATATTTTCTGAAAGGAGTTTTATGAAGTTTAGGAATCCAGTATAGGTAAGGTAACTCATATTCATCCGATCCATTGACTGGGGTATTAAATGTCCCTAAAACTGAAGCATGGTTTGGAAGAATTTCATGATTTGAAGGGCAGGCAATTGGAGTATAAGTACGATTACCAAAAGTGACATTAATGCCGAGTTCGTTTAAAATACAGTTGCAATAACGAGTCTTACAAACTGTAACAAGTTTTGTCAGCTGGAAACATAACATATTCCTTATGTAACCTTTTAAATTCTTTTATCAATTCTGGTTTATACAATGTACACTGTTTCGTTTGTAAACTTGGTAAGCGCTGTACATGATGAACTATTTATATAAATATGAATATAAAATATTTTGTGACCTGGCGCGTTTTGACATTATTTACTGTTAATGTGATATAATAGAGAAGCAAAATCGTCCCTTCAGTGTGTACATCCGCAGAATAAAAGGCGGATAATGAGAAAACCAAACGGAACACAAGCCTGTGTGAAAGGTGAAAATAACGAACATTGATCAATCTCATAACTCCTTTAAGGAATACAAAAAAGGAGTTTGGCAAACACGGTTTCCTGGACATACCCGAGGTGAAATCAGATGCCTAGGAGGAGTAAATATCCCCTGCCAACCGGTCACACCCGCATATGTATGTCTTGATCAGGTAGATGTAGTCAAAATCAATGTGCCAAGGACATGTCAGACAGCATACTCAATTCTTCAAGGATATATCAGGAGTGATTTTCACTAAGCACATACGTGACCTTTACTGAGCATATATGTGACCTTTACCGAGCACACGTGATCTTTGTCGAGCACACACACGTGCCTTCAAACTTATCCATTGATTCAGTTCACCAAGTAAGAATTCATTCTCTTTTATAATTCAAAAGTTATGAGCAAGGTAAAGACAAATTGTCAGGCTGACAAACCAAGAATATTATAATATTTGTTGATATCGTAGCTATAGCACATCCCTGTCCAAAAACCAAGTTGCGGGTAACACGCCAAGATGAGTCTGAGTGAACACAACTCCAATTGGTTGTAAATTGTTTAACATACCGCTCGAGAATTTTTCATTCATATGGAGACGTCACCATTGCCGGTGTCTGTAAATTAGGAAAAATCTAAATGTTCTCAGCAGAACATACATGTACCCTGAAGTTTATATAATGCAGTAATAAAAGGAACGTGAACACGAAATACATACAATCAGGCACTTTATTGACCACTCAGAAAGGTTAATTAATTGCACATGATTTGTAAAATAAATCAATGCATTAATTCGCAATCTATCATTCTCGTGGTGGTAAATTCACTAAAATTTCAAACCACCAATATAGCCATGTTTATGGTAATCAGGAACAATACCGGTCACAGATTCATCTTGCAATAGAGAAATGTAATAAATCACGAACGATTCTAAAAATTATTTTAGGATCACCAAATCATTTTAAGTTAACGCCTTACTAAATTAGTGGGCTGACAAGATATATCACAATAGCTGATACATCATTTAACTCTGTATCTGAATCAAATAAGTATCTATCTATCTCTATATATATATATATTTTTTTTTTCAGTGAGAAAATTCTTCAGTTATTGCACAATGACCCTGGATTGATTCTCTAAAAGATACAAAATCAATCAATAGCACAAATCAATCTATCACAATCTATTCGTAGCAAAGTATGTCACTAAGCATCAATTCAAGTGCATATTATATATCCGTAAAATTCATACAATTGAATATTTGGCATCTTGCTTAAGACGACAAATGAGGGGTAGATCTATGTGTAATAATCTCAACTGAACTCTGTATATTTAAACTCTCTACAGAGTGTACGGGTATAATAATGCCTGGAATTTACCAAAAATAAGACATGTTTGTGAAACACTGATGTATGACAGCAAAGTAATTCTGGTACCCAAAGAAAGGTATCCTCACAAGGAATACACACGTGAAATATGAAAGTACTATCAACAAAGCAAAAATTGTGGCTTAGGTTAAAGGTTTTCAAAAGTAGGTCAAGCACCAAGGTGAAGGTTACAAGGTCAAACATTTTGTTGCCAAGAGTAACTTTAACAGAAAGTTTTTGTGGACAAACAGAAAAATGGACTCACCAAAAACTATATGCCCGGAATCTCTGATTAAATTTAAACCTATCTGACACGACACCACACACACACACACACATACACACACACACACACATATATATATATATATATATATATATATATAACAGTATCACTAACATAAACATAAAATACATTGATATATCATAATTGTATGGAATGTCACAAGTTTATATTTCCTATAGAAATGAAGACTTAGTATGAAATTCCAGGGGCCGTCCATATCGTAAACACAATCAATTTGCAATAAACAGAATAGCCACTAGAGTTAGACAAACAATTAAAACTTGCTCTGCTATGAATAGATTGTATCAAACAGTGATACAAACAATGTATGAGTGTCTATCTGTACATTTAACATGTACATGTATGTATGCATGTCTGTCTGTATGTATATAATCAAAAACCAAATTCCTCCCATGCCTTTATATACATGTACCAGATCACAGTCATGAATGCTAGATGCATTTGAACACAGTTTGTGATGAACACATTTGAATACAACCCAAGATTTCTCAGCTACATGTATATCAAATCTGATGCTCTTACCTTAAGACTGTGGATCATTAATTGGCAAGATCGGAATATACAGAAAAAGCAGTAGTCGCGACTGTCATCTGTTACTGTCAAAACGTTAAAAAAAAACAGTCAAACACAAAATGTCACAAATAAAATGGGCTGACACAAAGCGTGGATGACCGTGAAATTATTGGATTGAGAATATAGTTTTAAAGTGATTGATTATATATTGTTTAACATCCCACACGAGAATCTTTCACTCACATGGTGAGGTCACCACTGCCGGTGAAGGGCTACAAAATTTAGGCCTAAACTCTGCGCTTATGGCCTTTATCGTGCCACACCTGCTGTGACATGGGACTTCAGTTTTTGCCAGTCACCTCTTACGACAAACAAGGGATACTGAGGACCAATTTTAACCCAGATCCCCACGGGAATCTCAATCCACTTTGCAATTACATGTACCATAACAAATACAATGGGTATCAGGTGCAAACATGTGATATCTTCTGAAATGCTTTGAAGCTAATTAAATACTTGTAGTAATACCAAGGTTTTTCTTAAAGAGACACTACTGTAACAAATCATTTTCTACATTTTAATGAAGTGTTTTTAAAACATATATTGATAAAATGATAAAACTAATCGATACTGAAATTTTGAACAATTTGGAATTCTAAAATTTCTTCATGCTGACTTGGACTTTTGAATGCTTATTAACATCAAATGATTTTGAATGACAGCAAAGGTGTTGTGTAGAAAATTATTTAAATACCCCTTAGGGGGTCTACACTCGCCTTCCAAGTATGAAATTATTCCCTGCTTCTTATGATTGAGTAGTTATAAATCATTATCTTAACAGAAACCTTTCCATGTTCCTATTGACCAATGTTTTTACAACTGACGTGTGTCATGCTCAGATAAAAATAGCCCATACTTTCAAAGCAGTGTCGTCGCGGCTAGTCCCAATGGCAGATTCAGAGGGGGCCAGGACCCCATCCCTTTTTTTGCCACAAACTGTGAGTAAAGCTCCAGATTTGGCACCCAGAATAGCTGAGTACTTTGGCCAATATTTGACTTTCATATCCCCCTTTCGGAAATCCTAGATTTGTCACAGAGTCCTGCGTGAGTTTCTCCTAGCTCTTTGTTTTCCAATGGTCATACTGATCCCAAATTAAATTTTATTTCAAGTATGACTTTTATCTCATTTTATTTTCACCTCTTTTCTTGCAGAGTCTGTCAAAATCCTGGATTTATCCACTACACTTTCTCTCACTGGACGACATGCTGCACTGTTTACAGTCTGTGCACATGCGTCTGAAGACAGAAAGGAGGAGAATCGATATGTTTTGTATAGGCCATCAAAAAGTATTAGTTTTTACGTTAAAAGAAGAATTTTTAACTTTAGATAAGTGTTATTTTCACAAACTTCATACATTAAACTATGCAACAAAAACCAAGAAAGCACTGACAAAATTGTCATTTCATGATTTTTGCACAAAATGAGCTGTAGTGTCTCTTTAAGGTCTTGGTGTCAAGGACCTGGGCCTTTCCAATTGGGAAAAAAAGTTCATGGATAAAAGAAGTGAGGATAAAACCAAACCAGTGCATTAAGGAATAATTGGACTCCTTCTGACTTACAATTTGGTCAAAGCTTACCACATTTAAATAAGCAGAGGCCAAAATGTTTTACTTCACAATTTTGAACCAAAAATTGCAATCTATGGGCCTTTGATGATTTATGAATAAAAGGGTACCTTGCTTTGATTCATTTTCATTGTTTGGGAATTTTAAAACAAAAATTGGGAAAAATACCTGCATTTTAGCTTTGGGAATGGGGCCTTATTTCGGCATCCTACAGACCCAAAAAAAAATCCTTGAATACTTAAGACATATATTTGAATATCATATGACTGTATGCCAATACTAACAAAGAGATCATTATTAAATCATTTTCGTACACAATGTTTTGACGGACACCGAATCATACCCACCCTTTTCATTTGTGATGTCAAGTGTTTTGACTGCAACAGATGACTGTCACGAACGCTGTATATTTCCAATCATGCCAGTTATTGTTTCGTTGTCTTACCTTGTATCATTCTTTAAAAAAACACGATAAAAAGGGAAACTTAATTAAAATCTGTAACAATTGGCATCAATAACATGTAAATAATGTAAATTTCTAATCAGTTGTAGATTTCAAAACTATCTAAACTCAAAACTTTTAAAATAAAATTAATTAACATTCTACATCTTGGATTTAAAAAAATTGAAAGGTCATAGTTTAGAATATAAAACATTAAATTTAAATCCACAAGGTTAATATTTTCCCACCAGTATCAATGTTGAAGCTTGTGACAGGACAATATCATGTGTTTTAATCAATCTAATTAACATTAGATCCTTTGATCCACTAATTCTAATTAGATTGTGTTTTAATGAAAAAGGAAATATCAGATTATTCAAACACATACATACAGGAAACCATTGCAGACCATTTATCTCTTGCTTGCAATGAACTATAAAAATGGCAACAGAACTCCTAACAAACAAGAGACATTGATTATATTCTTTTTTCGATCCTGTAACCTGAATCTGAAATGACGCATCACAGGGTGTCCCTCAAGGCTGCACTGTTCTCCATGGCGACCTGCTCCAGGTTTTTTATTTTTCGTCGGAACGTCTTGGGCGATTCTTCCCTCAGAGCTGGGTTCATCAGCTGGGTCAATGTTCTCTGTCTCAGATGGTATTTAGAGTGAGTTGTCTGTGTCAAAAGAAATAAAAGAATTATTGCCCGGCTACAAATATCATTCATATACTAACAATCCAAACACCCCAGCTCCTGGGTAATCTCTCTTACTGAACAATTATCCATTCTTTATCGTGAGTTTCCAACTTTAAATTTGGAACACAATTTTCGGGACACTAAATCTATGTTTAAGATTTTTTTCTGAAAACAACGTTCCACAGTCGTTTCCTTATCATTTATTAATATTTATATCCAGCAATGTTTTATATGAAAGAAACATTTCCTGTTTCTTTGGAACTGTTGTGCACAAAAAGATTTTTCTTCTTCACATAAAAGCCTATACCTATACATCAAAATATTGTAAAGATAACACATTTGGCAGTATATTCTTTTTAACCCCCATTGAGTGAAAAAAATGTACATTTTACCTACTATGAATGGTTTATTTTGATCACATTCTAAATGTTCTGTAACATAAGGGAGATAATGCAAATGGACCAGACCGGGATTCAAACCCGGCCCCCCCGAATCTCTGGTCAGGTGATCTACCAACTGAGCTATCTGGCCACCGGCTATCGAACCCGGCTGATCGCTATACACTTCTCCCTCCCTACATGTCTTCACACTTGAAGACATCAACCCAGGATCTTAATCCCCTGGCAGGCATTTTCACTTGTCATTTCCAGGCACTGGTCTGCAACACCAAATGTAACAGGAAGGGAGAAAATGCAACGGACCAGACCAGGATTTGAACCGGGGCCCCTGAATCACCAGTCAGGCTCTTTAGCTACCAACTAACCTATCTGGCCACCGGCAATCGAAACTGTCTGACCGCTACAGTTTTCTGAATTGACTGGTTATTTTGATCATTTTCTAAATGTTCTATGAATTGACTGGTTTAACCTCTTTGTATAGAGTACTGACCTTGTAAACACCAGATGTGGAAGATGGGGTCTGGAATTTGTCATCTACAAGAAGAGAAACAGGTTAATAAAGTGTTCAATTTTAAAGGATAATTATAACCAATGAATATACTTATAAAGCACCTACATGTACCTCTGTCAATCAACAAAAAGCACCTAACCCTGTAAATCAACACAAGCACCTAACCCTGTAAATCAACACAAGCACCTAAAACTGTAAATCAACACAAGCACCTATCACTGTAAATAAACAGAGCACCAACCCCTGTCAATCAACAAAAAGCACCTAACCCTGAAAATCAACACAAGCACCTAAAACTGTAAATCAACACAAGCACCTAACCCTGTAAATCAACACAAGCACCTAACCCTGTAAATCAACACAAGCACCTAACCCTGTAAATCAACACAAGCACCTAACCCTGTAAATCAACACAAGCACCTAAAACTGTAAATCAACACAAGCACCTAACCCTGTAAATCAACACAAGCACCTAACCCTGTAAATCAACAAAAAGCACCTAACCCTGTAAATCAACACAAAGCACCTAACCCTGTAAATCAACAAAAAGCACCTAACCCTGTAAATCAACACAAGCACCTAACCCTGTAAATCAACACAAGCACCTAAAACTGTAAATCAACACAAAGCACCTATCACTGTAAATAAACAGAGCACCAACCCCTGTCAATCAACAAAAAGCACCTAACCCTGAAAATCAACACAAGCACCTAACCCTGTAAATCAACAGAAGCACTAGGGCTGGGATGATTCAGGGTTTGCTCGATTCGGTTCGGTTTCGATTCCGAACAGCACGGTTCGGTTATTTTCGATTCGGTTCATGTTAGGTCCAATTTATCTAATGACAGCACAAAAATTAACAATTTTAATGAGTAGCATATTTGATTTGATTTTATTCAAGTTATATAACTATATGTTTTTATTTGTAAACATCATATCTATTTATAATGACATTTTACAACTTTGATAGAAAAAAGAAAACACTGACAGTCTATTAAGATTTGTTATATTAATGTACTGCAAAGTTTTTGATTATTAAACAAATCTATAGTGAATCTAAAATGTATATGATATTGTTTTCATTGAATGGATATGTAAAAATTCAAGAATTCTATCAATTGAGAGTCTTTGAAAATATCTCCTTTATTGATTTACTTCTCTCATATTAACTGTCAAATCTGTGTCATTACTTACAATGTTGATTTCACTCCACCACTGACAGAAATGCTATTTATGATATAAAGATAAACTGCAATGATCTTATGGACCATATTATGTTGGTATCTGAGTGGTGAAAATGCTAACTATCAAGACAGTAGTGATTTAAATCTCTGTTGCATGAAAAACCACATGTTCTGCACATCACTTCGATGCCATATTTGTTGTTTTGGTGTGTCACTATGTAAAATCTAAACTGAACCGAACCGAAATCCAGAATTTGTAATCGGTGCATCGAATCGAAAGGCATGAATCGCAGTGCACCGAAATTTTCGGTGCACCGCACAGCCCTAACAAGCACCTAACCCTGTAAATCAACACAATACACATACCCCTGTAAATCAACACAGAGAGTCCCTACCAAAGTAACTTAATGCACACATTGAATTTCTATTCCATAGAATTAAGGCACAAAACAGTGCTGCAATGTAAATTTAGAGAAAAAAAAAGTTCTGGCAGCTGGTTGTCAAGGGGGTGTGTCCCCATACCAAACTAGGTTATACAAAAATAACCTGCATTCCTCAATTTGAATTTGACCAATCAGAGACTAGATTACAATGAGAATTAAATTATTAGAAAATAATCTGAAAAGAATTTAAAACCCTTGCTGGATTCAAACCCATGACCTACATGCAGTTCAGCAGTCAATATGCAAACCTACTGAGCTACTCAAAAAGGAATATACAAATATTGCTGACATTGATTTTTTCACACGTTTTAAAAGGAAGTCAGCCATTTCTAAGTACGTGTTACGTTGTATACAAATTTACATGCATTTTGTCTTCCTTGTGCTTGTAGTAATTAATTCTAATAGTCCGTTCGCCGAAATATTGTGATAATTAACCACAATACAGACTTAAATCTAAGCCCCCATTTCAAAAAGTCTAGTTAATTAGGTTAAGGTAGTCACGTGGTACATGTATAGTGATGTCACATACGCCCTTCTTCAATCAACTGATTGTGAAAGTAGTGTGAGAAATAATTAAAAATTCAGCTTTTAGGGACATAATTTATTCACCATGGACAACATTTAATTCGATGTTGACAAATTTCACGAGTTTTATAAGTTTTCGCCACCATGCAGTGCATACAAATAGCGATGTAAATACTAAAATACATAGCGAGGAAAGCGAGTATGAAATCGACAAAATTCAAATTGCGGTAAATGTTTCTATATGGGTTCACTGTCTACACACTATTTGGTAATGTTATTCCTTTATACATGTACATCTGTAATATTGCCATTGCTTTTTAAAAAATAAACAGTGCAATTATTATCTATTTTTGGAGTAGACAAATTATGTTACGTTACTTTGTTGACCTAACTACTGTGACGGGTGCATTTTTGGAAAGACAAAAAAAGAAAAAGGAAAAACATGTGTCACACACACAAATCAATAAAATTAATTTAGAATGGAGATCACAATATTTTATTTTAATAAAGCAATCTTAAGTATTAGATCTGCACATCGTTAGAAAGTGGGAGCACTCAAGATGTTACGAGTTCAACAAGAAATAACTTTATAATTCAATTTAAAAATACAATATTCTATTATTTACAATTAAATATTCAATTATTTTGTATCTTCAATTTTTTTGTAAACGTACCAGTTGGTAGAAACTGGAAGCACAAGTTATATGTTGTTACAAGGTGAAGATCAGTTGATCCGAGTGTGTATTGAATCTGAAGACCAGACCGGAATTATGTTATTTAATTTTGAAGGCCTAGCAGTGCTTATAGCTTCGATATATCCATTTACTCGCAGTTTATATGGGTCTCTCTCCAAGCGGTTTTTGAAAAGGTGACTGGGTATATTTTTTAAAGGAAAAGTTCTTGCTCGAACAAAAAATCATCCACGTCTGTTTTTCTCATACATGTACTTTCCTTCGAAAAATTAAAAAATACTCAGTCTAAATCCTTTCTACCAACAACTAGTACACCCTTACATGGCACAAAACACCTTAATGCAAAGTTATTTACAAGCCGTTAACATGATTAGTTTTTTGTCGATTAAATCTAATCTGTTTATGAAATGGCTAATAGATGTTTACAACCCAAGGGTGCATATGACGTCACACATAATGGCGTGTAAAATAGCGAAAGTATATATGCATATAGCAAGATTTGAATTTCATTGCTTTCAAACTCGAAAACTATGCAAAATATTTCATTAAAAAAAAATCAAAGTAGTTTTAGGAATGAAAAGAATTAATTTTGCAAAAAAGAATGAAAAAATTTAGAAACATGCATTGTGTCCTTTATGTTAAATTACCACAATTCATCTACCGCCTATAGGTAACCACAAACCACTAACCATCAAACTGTCAACCTGCAATATAACCAAAATGAATCTACCACCCGAAAACAACGACAAATGACCTACACCTACATGTAACATGTAACATGTACTCTCACACCCTAAAGGTGACTAAATATCACATACAGTTCAACATCAATATCTCAGATACCTTGGATATGTCAAAGTGATCTGGGAAATCTCAACTACATTTTCATTACTTTTAACCTCATGCAGTATCTCCCACTCTCGAATATCTCTAAGTTTTTTCTTGGCCCCAATGAGTTTGAGATAATGAGGTTTAACTGTAGTATATACCCCCTGTAAAAAACAACATATGTTACTGATTAGGTTTGTTACTGACTGTTTACAGGGTTTGATACTAAGGCATGTACGTCCGACCGACCGACCGAGGCTACTAACAGATTAAATGATAGGTCTGGTCGGGTAAAATGCCGGTTTACTAGTCCGACTGATTGTGTTGAAATAATAAACAAGAAACCTTAGTTCAAACCATAAGATATTCTATTTTTAACTAAAAAAATGAAAGAAAGTAGTAGTGAGCAAGCTCTCATACCCTACGCTCCAACATTGCTTGACAATGCCTCATATAATGAATGGTAATGCTATCCATTACTACAAGAGCAGGACAAAGGGACTCGAAAGTCTTGGTTCAAAAGGGGCATAACTCCTAGAAAAAGTACTGAATCAGAATTTCCTGGGATTATGCACATCTACACAGTGTGTCCTTCTTAACTACAAAGTTTTGCGAAATTCTGTTGTCAATGAGCGGTGTCAGAGGAGTTGCGCTGACAAGAACAGGACAGATGGGCTCGAAATTCTAAGTTCAAAAGGGGCATAACTCCCAGAAAAATTAATGAATCAGAATGCCCTGGGAATATGCACATCTACACGGTATGTCCTTATCAACTATAAAGTTTCACAAAATTCTGTTGAGCGGTCTCAGAGGAGTTTGTGCTGACAAAAAAGGGACTAACGTACAGGTCAAAAACAGTATACCATCCGTAACTTCGTTGCATGGGGTATAATAAATGTTAAAACTCCGTGAACAATTTTAAACCGCATAATGACGTAATCTCTATTTTAGTTGTAATAAATAAGTCACAGTCATACATGTAATTAAGTGAAATTTTACGACGTCTAATCGTTGTCAATTAAAAATATGAATGCGTGTAAAGTTTTGTTTCGGGTAAATAGATATAAATTGAAATCATTTTAATTTTAAAAAACCCTGTTTATTTGAATTGAATGTAAAAAAGTTTTAATCAATTCAATAAATTATGCTGTAAACAGTCATTTTTGTGCGGGGATATCTCCATTCAAATACGACTTCTCAACCTCAAAGAAAGATGTTCAAGAGAAAAAAAAGAAAAGGTAAGGAACAAAAGAAACAAAGCAGGCATAAAATGAAATCAAAATTAAAAAAAAAAAAATTGTCGAGGTAATTTTCTTAAAAAAAAAAAATCTGAATAATTTCTGTGCCGGGTAGAATTTAAAGAAACAGAAAATGTTGTGTTTTAAAATAAAAGCATCAATGATGAGACTAAAGATTTTTTAAAAAGACAATTAAATATGTTTTAGTTCAAACATAACGTTTGTTATTTGAGTTAAGTATCTAAATATGGAGAAACTATCAGTTTTTCTTCTGGAAATTTGGTCAGGGTTAGTGGATGTACGGTCATGCAGGTCTAGGAAAAATCAGCCCAACTGGTCTAGTGCTCAAAAAAGTAAATGTCAAACCCTGGTTTACTGAAATACAGCAGGTTGTTTAAAGTTCATAGCAGCGAGAAAAAGTCAAGTAACACACCTAATAAGTGTTTTGTTTTGTGGAGGATCAACATGCTTAATTCGTAAAGGTGTACAAGAAAAATACAATTTCTAAGATGTTCTGGATGCTATGTTGCCATCTAAAGTTCAATACCGTATTTACTCGCCTATAAGTCGGATTTTTTGGGAGTTAAATTTTGGTCCGAAAGTCTGTGTCCGACTTATACATTGTAGGAGTATCGTAAGAGGATTAGTATTTCTCTGGATGGCGTAATGTATAGCCTAGTATTTTTCAAACAACAAAATCATGGACGAAATAAACAAATAGTAATTGTTTAATTTGTTGAGAATAAAAAGTGAAATATCGACGTCATATCCCAAAACATTATTGGAACACAGATAAAATACATAAGAGTATTGAAATGAAATTGATTTGTTGGGGAAAATATCAAATATCGATTCATTTCTCAAAATATTATATGAAACACAGGTAAAAACATTAGAGCATTGATTTGAAATTGTCAACCGATTCTTGCAAAAAAGTTAGACCGACTTATAAATGAGTCAATGGCAGTTCCCTAAAAAATAACCTAAAAACTATACAATCGACTTATAGGCGAACCGACTTATAGGTGAGTATATATATACAGTACTCTCCGTCTAAATAAATTTAGACAGCAATCATGTGACACGTTTTATTCAATGATATAGTGTCATTTTAGTCCGAGGCGAAACAAAAGAAAGTGATGAGTCGGCACCTACCCCCTGATGCTGTGGTATAGTAACCAGTTTTACTCCATGTTTTAATCCTCTGGAGATTTCCCTCTCGGATTGGTGTAGAATTTCTAAGGAATTCAACTTCATCCTCATCGATGTGAGAAGACTCACTGTAACTGTAGGAGGCAGTGGAGTTATCTCCCCTGTATGTATCTGTCGGACTTGGTCGGTAGCTGACATCAGTGCAATACGATGATTTGTCCAAGTCTGATAAATCTGATGAACTGCTCCAAGCTGAATCCGATTCATAGCCTTCTGTGCCTATACATAAAATCAACATCATTAAGAAATGTTAGATTGTTTTCCTGATCTGTATGCCAGCAAAGGTTCTTGGTAAACATGAAACATTTCTTCTCAACTCATTTCTGAAATACCTCAATTCAGGTCAATAACAATTTTCGAGACAATTAAGTGTTACCCTTTTAAAAGTTCACACAAATGCATGAACCGAACAAGTTTAAATCAACAGATACAAAATTATGTTGAAATTTCTATATTTTCTCAATACAATGTACTCCATTTTGTTTTGGCATCAAGGTAACACCATTGTCTCAGTGAATTGCACTTCGTGAGAGCTTCCTTCTAAAACTTCAGAATATGGAGGTCCCTTACTATCTGCTGCGGCTGAGGTGTGAGATTGGTGTGACGAGGCTATCGTCATCGGCCCCGGGGTCGGGCTCTCAAGCGTGTGATCAATCTCATCCAATCTGTGTCTCAGATCTCTGCTGCCTGTGAAAATCAAAAGGAGGCTGCGAGTAATTTGCAATATTCATGTGTAAATGTGGTAGTAATTGAGATTTTTTGACTGTACTATAGTCTCGTCCTGATGTTGTGCATTCAGGCTTGCACTGTAAACCATATTCAGCACCAGACCTTGAAGTATATCATAATGTAATACATATACTCCTCATATTGAATGGTATCTAATTCGACATTTTTTTCTAATATTAAGCAGCTGTCGGATCAAATAAATTTGAATGTATCAGAGTTGTGTTATACATGTTGAGAAAACATTGAAGAATTTGGAAATAAATTTGTAAATTTTTCGTTTCCAACGAAATTAAACTGATGATATCTGATTCAATAACTTAATTTAATTCACAATTTTACTTTTTGCTGCTTAATTCTTTTTTTTTTTAAATATGAATTGAACTATGTAGATAAAAAAAGTGAATTATTTAGGCAAGAAAGTGAATTATGTACAAAACAAGAGGTCCATGGGCCACATCGCTCACCTGAGTCACCTTGGTCCATATCAGAAGATTTTCCATATCTATTTGCATGTAAAATCGTAGTCTCTATTATGGCCCCAAACCTACCCCTGGATGCCATGGTTTTTGCAAACTTGAATCTACACTATGTCAGAAAGCTTTCATGTAAATGTGAACTTCTTTGGCCCAATGGTTCTTGAGAAGATTTTCAAAAGATTTTCCCTATATATTTGTATGTAAAACTTTGATCCCCTATTGTGGCCCCATCCTACCCCAGGGGGCCATGATTTTAACAAACCTGAATCTGCACTATACCAGAAAGCTTTCATATAAATCTCAGCTTTTCTGACTTAGTGGTTCTGGGAAGATTTTTAAAGATTTTTCCTATATATTTGTATGTAAAACTTTGACCCCCTATTGTGACCCAATCCGACCCCCGGGGGCCATGATCTTAACAATTTAAAATCTGTACTATATCAGGAAGCTTTCATATAAATCTCAGCTTTTCTGGCTCAGTGGTTCTTCAGAAGAAGATTTTAAAAGATTTTTCCTATAAATTTGTATGTAAAACTTTGATGCCCCCCTTGAGGCCCCATCCAATACCCGGGGTCCATGATTTTAACAAACTTGAATCTGCACTATATCAACAACAACAACAACAAAACGAAAAAAAAAAAAAAAAAAAAAAAAAAACCCTTGACCCCCTATTGTGGCCCCATCCGATCCCGGGGGCCATGATTTTAACAATTTAGAATCTGTACTATATCAGGAAGCTTTCATATAAATCTCAGCTTTTCTGACTCAGTGGTTCTTGGGAAGATGATTTTTAAGAAGATTTTTAAAGATTTTTCCTATATATTTGTATGTAAAACTTTCACCCCCTATTGTGGCCCCATCCGACCCCCCGGGGCCATGATTTTAACAATTTAAAATCTGTACTATATCAGGAAGCTTTCATATAAATCTCAGCTTTTCTGGCTCAGTGGTTCTTGAAAAGAAGAATTTTAAAGATTGTTCCTATATACTTGTATGTAAAACTTTGATCCCCTATTGTGGCCCCATCCTACCCCAGGGGGCCATGATTTTAACAATTTAGAATCTGCATTATATAATGAAGATTTCATATAAATCTCAACTTTTCTGGCTCAGTGGTTCTTATGAAGAAGATTTTTAAAGATTTTCCCTATATATTTGTATGTAAAACTTTGATCCCCTATTGTGGCCCCATCCGACCCCCGGGGGCCATGATTTTAACAATTTAGAATCTGCATTATATAAGGAAACTTTCATATAAATCTCAGCTTTTCTGGCTCAGTGGTTCTTGAGAAGAAGATTTTTAAAGATTTTCCCTATATATTTGTATGTAAAACTTTGATCCCCTATTGTGGCCCCATCCGACCCCCGGGGGCCATGATTTTAACAATTTAGAATCTGCATTATATAAGGAAACTTTCATATAAATCTCAGCTTTTCGGACTCAGTGGTTCTTGAGAAGAAGATTTTTAAAGATTTTCCCTATATATTTGTATGTAAAACTTTGATCCCCCATTGTGGTCCCATCCGACCCCCGGGGGCCATGATTTTAACAATTTAGAATCTGCACTACCTAATAAAGCTTATCTATAAATTTCATCTTTTCTGGCCCAGTGGTTCTTGAGAAGAAAATTTTTTAATGACCCTACCCTATTTTTACCTTTTCTTGATTATCTCCCCTTGGAAGGAGGTCTGGCCCTTTATTTTAACAATTTAGAATTCCCTTTACCTAAGGATGTTTTATGCCAACCTTGGTTGAAATTGGCCCAGTGGTTGTTGAGAAGAAGTTGAAAATGTGAAAAGTTTACAGACAGACAGACGGACGGACGCCGGAATACGGGTGATCAGAAAAGCTCACTTGAGCTTTCAGCTCAGGTGAGCTAAAAATTAAATCATGTAGCTAAAATAGTCTATGCCTGCTGCCCAATTCCTTTCACTATTTGTGAAAAAAATTATTATAAATAAACATATCACTAAAGTGAATTATGTATAGGTAAGAATGTGAATTATGTATAGGTAAGAAAAGTGAATTATGTATAGGTAAGAAAGTGAATTATGTATAGGTAAGAAAGTGAATTATGTATAGGTAAGAAAGTGAATTATGTATAGGTAAGAAAGTGAATTATGTATAGGTAAGAAAGTGAATTATGTATAGGTAAGAAAGTGAATTATGTAAAGGTAACAAAGTGAATTATGTATACTAGGTAAGAAAGTGAATTATGTATAGGTAAGAACATAAATTATGTATAGGTAAGAAAGTGAATTATATAAAGGTAAGAAAGTGAATTACATATAGGTAAGAAAGTGAATTATGTATACTAGGTAAGAAAGTGAATTATGTATACTAGGTAAGAAAGTGAATCATGTATAGGTAAGAAAGTGAATTATGTAGATATGATAAAGTGTATTATGTAGATAACAAAGTGAATTACATACATATAAAAGTGAATCATGTGGATATAAGAAAGTGAATTACGTAAATGTCGAAGATCTGCCTTGATGTCCATTAAGAGCTGATAGTTTAAGACGTTGAAATCTTGATATCGGATAGCATGAATCACCAAGACAACAATCGCAAGGAACCCGCTAACTCGACGACAGAAAATGTGCCAGGCATAGGCAGCTTCCTGTGAGGAGATAATCAAAAGTTTGTACAACACGTACACATCAATTTGTACAACTCGTACACATCAATTTGTACAACACGTACACATCAATTTGTACTACACATATACATCAATTTGTACTACACATATACATCAATTTGTACTACACATATACATCAATTTGTACAACACGTACACATCAATTTGTACAACTCATATACATCAATTTGTACAACACGTACACATCAATTTGTACAACACGTACACATCAATTTGTACTACACATATACATCAATTTGTACTACACATATACATCAATTTGTACTACACATATACATCAATTTGTACAACACGTACACATCAATTTGTAAAACACATATACATCAATTTGTACTACACATATACATCAATTTGTACAACACGTACACATCAATTTGTACAACACGTACACATCAATTTGTACTACTGTTTACACATATACATCAATTTGTACTACACATATGCATCAATTTGTATTACACATATACATCAATTTGTACAACACGTACACATCAATTTGTACAACACGTACACATCAATTTGTATACAACACATATATCATACATCAATTTGTACAAAACATACACATCAATTTGTTACCATGGTTACAAGGCATTTAAAGGTACATGGAAGTGCAATTATAGAATAGAATATTTATTCAACCAATTTGGGTCCTGACAGAGCACCATTAGGATGCACAAAGTCCAAAAATCACAGACACACACGTGACAAAGGAAATCACAACCAGTTGCACTGCATCATGATTATATACACTTCCTAAAGTAAGAAAAAATACAAAATATCTAAACATTTATTTACATTTCTTAAAGTAAGAAAAAAACAAAACATCTAAACATTTATTTACAATTCTTTATAAAGGATTGCACCCACAGTACAGTTTGAGTTATCAATCCCGGAATCACAAAGATTTGAATGATACTGTTGGGCTGAAACGATATGCCCCCTTCACGATACAATACATATTGCAATACTTATGCCACGATTCAATACTTTCAATACGATACAATTTACAGAAGAAACCTATAATAACATTCAAGAAAAGTTTAATTACTAAGATTCACATTCATAATTTTAATTTTAGCAAAATGTTTCCAAATTGCCTAATGGTAAGATGCATGTTAATTGGCTCTGTAGTTTAAACTGATAAAGTTTATCATCATTTTCGTAAGACTCCAGGTAAACAACATTCTGAACATTATTTGGCACTATTTTGTCCCTCATGCAGGTAAAAATAATCAATACAGGCCGAACCTGATGTATTTTACTGAACCAGTTTGTAATTATAAACGTATCGAACCGAAATCGAGGCAATGAATTGAACATTGAATCGATGGTTTATATTGAACATGCAGTATCAATATTTTGGTGAATCATTTCAGCACTAAATGATAGAAGCAGAGAACATTGACAGGTTTTTTTTTCAGTTAAAACTTTTCTGACTGCCAAAAACTGTGTCAATGTTCTCTGCTTCTAAATGGCACATAGAACTACAATTTTTGGATGTATTTGCTTAAAATGTTGATATAAGTTTAAGTGACAATTTGTTATTGATAAAAATGTTACTCATTCATTTGAATTTTCTCATGTACTTTCGTTGTCATTTTTACGGGTAAAAGGTCATGCCAAAGTCACGTGATTCGCAACCGTGATTGTAACCCTGAAACTAATGAACCACTGATGACTCAATAAACATGATAAAAGTACTGCAATGCCAATAATATATATATAAAATCTGATAATAGCCGTATCAACAAATATCTCCCAAAACATCAACAATTCTTCCACTCTACACACAGTGTATGCATCAGAGTGTAATGCGATGACATCCGATGCCACATAGTCATCATCATAATAAAGGGTCACTGTTTGCCCAACTCTCTATTTTGTATTGCTTATATATATAGGAGTTATGAGATTGATCACTGTTCATTATCTTCACCTTTCATGGCAGACAAGTTTTTGAAAAGTATATAATCAATTTCTGTAAAACCTCTATCTTACATTATACATATAGATAATTTTTACATGGGACACATTCTTATCATGAAAGTGTTAATTTCACATTCTACATATGTAACTGGAGTCTGATATTCTAATATATATATTTGTAGTTTCTGTGGAAACGAGGGGGTTATTTATATTCGGTCTTTCCTATCAGACCGAATATAAATAATCCCTCGTTTCCACAGAAACTGATATATTTAATACTATGTCGAGAAAAAATGATGGGGATATATTTCTTCCAAGAGCAGTAAGAGAACAAAGAAACATTTTCCGCATCTGTTTGGTGTTACGTACCTTAATGTGTAAGTGAATATTTACCTCGGTGTTAGTCTCCTCTGTGTAGCCACTGATGAACATTGTGATGATAAATCTCTCTATGATGATATTTAGAGTCATAATACCAAACATCCAGAAACGCGCAGGTGCTGTTCGAGGGGTAGACGTCAGTAAATATGAGAGCATGATAGACAACGTGTAATACACCACTGAATAAAACCCAGAAAACTCCCCAAGCATCGTCCTCTGCAGGTGAACAATCTTGTCAAAAATGTCGTTAATGAGAATACGTTGATCGTTGGTCATCTTGTGGAAGTCGGAGATAATCGCATGAAGGTTTTCGGAGGAGGAGTTGATAATGAGGCTGAGGTTGGTCGACTGTTGCATGATGACTTCCTGGTTCCGGAGAGCCTCTCTCTGTAGGACAGTCGTAGCTGCTAGATTCTCTGCCACTTCATCAGAAGCTCGGCTAAGTCTCTTGATCGTATTCTGTGTTTTTTCGTGCCAGACCTGTGACTGGAGAAAGTAACAAATGTTCTGGGTGTGTGTGAAGAAGGTGGTCAGTGAAGGCCTGTCCGCCTCTGTGATGTCCAACAAACACTCCCTCGTGCTCATTCCCTCATCACACTGGTAGGAGTCCCTCCCCTGTACCTGTAAGAAACAGTTGAGATACGCCAGCGCCAGTCTGGTCTGTGTCTCGTCCGTCAGGTGCTTACAGCCTTCCTGGAGTGACGTCAGGGTGTTGGTCCAACATTTCCCGTACTCCGGCATCTGTGCCTGAGTCTGTAGAAGTTCGTACTGGGTTTTTCCAGACTCGTATTGTTTTTTGTCTACGTCGCTAAATCCTACACGGCAGCGCACGGATGTACACAAACATAGAATAAACAAAACAGAGATCCGCCACATTTTTTAAATGTTACAGTCAAAGCGACAAAATAGCTTCAGCCTGCATGCTGCCCGCAGCTGCTTTGTTTAAACCTGATGATGATATCCATACATCATTACAAATACCAGTTTCATTTTCAATTTAAATATTATTCGGAATACCTCTAATCCATTCGGTGTCAAGTCGATCCGTCCCACGGTTGATCCATCCCTAGTCGATCCGTCTCTATGTTTCGTCCCCTTGTCGATCCGGCACACTGAGCTTAGTCAATCAGACCCTAGAAAATAATGGAAGTTTTTGCATGCATATTTTTACCCCAAGTAGCAGGGATGTTATAAAACAAATTTTTGGTCTAAATTATGGCTGTCGGATTTAGGTATGCAAATAAAATTGCTTATAATTTTTGTTTGTAGTGGCGGATCCATGGGGCGCCACTTTCTGAGGCAGGGGGCATGGGGGCCGCCTTGAGGCCCCCAGTGGGTCCAGGGCGATATCCTTGGAGGGGGGGGGAGCTCCTCGGTTTTACAGATTTTATAGGGCTTGAAACATGTCTCGGATTATTTAGTCATTTGTACTATTTTCTTTCATTTTTAATAAGGTGAAATTAATAAAATGACGCACATTTCAAGGGTTTTGGGGAAAAAATAAGTTCTCCCAATAAAGTGATTCAAGAAATCAAAAGGTATTGTCGTTTATTTCTCCGTGAGTGGAAGAAATCATTGCTTCTTTTATCGTTTAGTACATTTTTCTAAACAAGTACCACGATTAATTACCTCGAATTAAATTTTTTTAGAAGGTTGGGGGGGGGGGGGGGGGGGGGGGGGGGGGGGGGAGGGTGCCCCTTCAATCCGCCACTGGTTTGGAGTACGAAAAATTGCAGCATTTGGTGAAAGTTTGAAATAACCAGCACCACAACTTTTGTTGTACACAGTCTATGATTATCATGATCATTATTATACATATATTGAAAAGAAAAATTCGGAATGCTATTTGCATTGGTTGCATGTCGTTTCAACATGATCAGACTGAACTAGTATCGAGCTCCATCGTCGCAAACCACACCCACTGTACGTCATATCACAAACCACGCCCACTGTCCCCTTTCATTCATACTACGTCATAAGTACCTAGGGTAGGTCATCTTCGCTGGCCAAGGGTCACGATACACGGTGCTTGGCTATGAAAGATGAGGATAGATCTATACTTCCGGATTCAGTAAGCGTGGCTAGTGGCGATGGTCGAGCTCCCGTGACATACTTTTAAATTGAATTAATTGAGAAATCAAAAAGTGTGTATTATGTTACATATATATACTAGTTAGTATATCTGCTCTAAACTAGATCTAGGATTTTTTTTTTCCAAGGAGGAGAGTCGAATCAACCACCGGTAATTGTGTAATCTGTAACTTGAGAAAGGATGAGCCGTTAAGTGAGAAAGTTTCCCAGTTTACTTTCGGAAGGTCGGTGGTCTCTTCCCAGGTACATTGTATCTGGGTTCTCTCTTCCACCAATTAAAACTGGGCGCCACCAAATAACTGAGAAATTGTTGAGTGTGGTGGAAAACATCAATCAATCAATCAATCAATCAATCCGAGAGTGGAAGAATATATTGCTTCTTTTTATCGTTTACATTTTTCTAAGCAAGATATCATGCTATACAAAATATTAAAAGCAACGCCTTGGACGCAGACTGGCAGATTTAGAGGGGAGGGGACGCTTTTTTTCACCACAAATTTAAAAGGCAATACAGGGGCGGTTCCAGTAATTGTGGTAAGGGGGGGGGGCACTTTCTGAGGCAGAGGGTCTGGGGGCCGCCTTGAGGCCCCCAGTGGGTCCACGGCGAAGCCCTGGTGGGAGACCAGGGGACAAAGCTCCCGAAAGCTCCTGGTATTTACAGATTTTATAGGGCTTAAAATGTGTCTCCTATTTAGACATTTGTAGTATTTTCTATCATTTCTGATAAGGTGAAATTAATAAAATGACGCAAATTTTAAGGGTTTTTGGAAAGAATTAATTAAGTTCTCCCAATGAAGTAATTCAAGAAATCAAAAGATTTTGTCATTTATTTCTCCGGGAGTGGATGAAATCATTGCTTCTTTTATCGTTTAGTACATTTTTTAAATAAGATACCACAATTTCAAATACCTTAAAGAAAATTTTAAGGGGGGAGGGGTGCACAGGCTGCGCCCCCTTAAATCCGCCACTGCAATAAAGTACAGTCATATAGATGAAAACTCCAGATTTCGCACCCAATTTTTTGTCTGAATATTTCGGCTAATATTTGACTTTCACAAGTCCCCCCCCCCCCTTTCCCCAGAAATCCTGGACCCGCCACTGGTAAGCTACAATGTTGAGTTAAATACCTGCCACTCAGTTTAGTTTCTTGAGGCTTGAGTCCTGGGAAAATATTCAGATATGGTTTAAATGAGGACCCCTGTCTATCATGTTCATGCCTAAAAACGGCCCGCCATACAGCCCGATCGATGCAAAACGAAAGTAAACAAATTGCACAACATGGGGTTATACTTTTTTGAAAATCGATTTCAGACAACAAGGAAATAATATATCCGAGTGTCTCATTGCAATCAGTAAGGAAGACAAGTAGACCAGGAGTAAATATTCCGTAGATCTATCTTGTGTGGAGTGAGATTTTTCTGAACAGGTAAGTAATACCGCTCAACACTGGGTAAGTTTCCTGATATCAACTATCAATAATCATCAACAACGTACTTGCAGATTATGTGCTTAAAACAAAATAGAACATGAATATCACTTTATTTAAGAATGTCCACAGTATAGAGTCACCTTGGCCCATATTAAAGATAGGGCTGGGACGATTCAGGGTTGGATCGATTCAATTCGGTTTTGATTCACAACGGTACGGTTCGATTATTTTCGATTCGGTTCATGTTAGGTCCAATTTATCTAATGACAGCACAAAAAGTAATAATTCTAATGAGTAGCATAATTTAATTTTATTCAATCTGTATAACTCTATGTCGTCATTTGTAAACATCATATCTATTCATAAAGGCATTTCAAAAAAAAAAAAGAAGAAAAAAAAAAAAAAAACCATTGAAATTTGTTATATTAATGTGCTACATAATTTTTTGATTATTAAAGTGACTGGTTCACGTTTTTCGAAAGAGATGTTTTTCATTTTTGATGTTAAAAATAAAAAGATATAGCTCATTGAATATTGACAACCAAAATTATGACTGTCTGAATGCAAGGATAAGAGCAATATTTTCGCTTTGATTCTGTGTTATGTAAACAAAGAATGTAAACAAACAAACCAGTGAAACGTTGATTTTGTAATTTCAAGCATCTTCATTTTGTAAAATCACTGAATATAATGCATGCATAGTTATATAAATGGAATATGGAAACATGGCATGATATGATTGAAATAATTTTATACTTTAAAATGACACATTTTACCTTAAGTATACTTGAGATGTGATATCTATAATAAACTTGGATCAATATTCATTTATTTTGAAAACCACGTAAACAATAACACACCTCAATCTTTGTTTTCAAAACAAATAAGAAACTTTCTATAATGAGGTTCTGTCATGATGATTAACCTTGATTTTTTTTTTGTTTTTTTTGTGAAACCTTTTAAACATATTAGACTGTAGATTTTGATCATTTAATGTTAAAAACGAAATGTGGAGGAAATTCGTGAATCAGTTCCTTTTAAATAAAACAAATCTATAGTCAATCTAAAATGAATATGATATTGTTTTCATTGATTTTAGTGGGTTTTTTTTTTAGTTTATTTATTTATAGGAATAGGCGCATATACAATATAAATACAAGACAATATCACAGAGGAACACATAGTTAAAACAAAAGCTGTTGTTAAATACATAAGATAAAAAGGCAAGTTTTAACAGCTATTTGACTTTAAGAGCAGTGAGTATGCCTATGCCAAGGATAACCCATGAAAGCCAAATGGCTTATTTCCAATGGGGTCCTTAATATGTAACGATTCGACAATTCTATCAGTTGAGAGTCTTTGAAAATCTCTCCTTTATTGATTTACTTCTCTCATATTAACTGTCAAAACATTTAATATGTGTCATGATCTACGATGTAGATTTCACTCCACCACTGACAGAAATGCTATATGCCATGTAAAGATAAACTGCAATGATATTACGGACCATATTCTGTTGGTATCTGAGTGGTCAAAATGCTAAATCTCAACACAGTAGTGATTTAAATTTCTGTTGCATAAAAAACCACATGTTCTGCACATCACTCAGACGCCATATTTGTTGTTTTGGTGTATGTAAAATTTAAACCGAACCGAACCGAAATCCGGAATTTGTAATCGGTGCATCGAATCGAATGGTATGAGTCGCGGTGCATGGAAATTTCCGGTGCACCGCACAGCCCTAATTAAAGATCAAAGAAGTATAGCGCAATTGGTTCAGCTTTTTTAAATATATATGCAAGTTGAAAATGTAGGCGGGAATCCAGAGTTAACGTGCGTATTGTGGCATTGTTTAAAAATCTTCTTCTCAAGAACTGCTGGACCAATTTCAAATAAACTTGACACAAATCATCATTTGGTAAAGGTTGTTCAAATTTGTTCAAATGCGGGGTCATGCTCTCTCTAAAAGGGGGGTAATCAATACAATGCAAAAGAGGTGGGTTCATTTTAAAATCTTCTCAGGAACCACTGGGACAGACAAGTTTTTTAACATAATATGAATTCAAGTTTGTTCAAATCATAACCCCTTGGGGTAGGGTGGTACCACAATAGGAGATCAAAGTTTAGTATTGAGATATATCTCAAGAGCGACGTCCGGGTTAGAATAGGTCCTCAGTACCCCTTGCTTGTCGTAAGAGGCGACTAAATGAGACGGTCCTTTTAATGAGACCGTGAAAACCTGGTCCCGTGTCACAGCAGGTGCGGCACGATAAAGATCACTCCCTGCTAAAAGGCCATAAACGCCGAGCATAGGCCAAAATTTTGCAGCCCTTCACCGGCAGTGGTGACGTCTCCATATGAGTGAAATATTCTCGAGAGGGACGTAAAACAACATTCAATCAATCAATCAATCAATCCATATGAGTGAAATATTCTCGAGGGGGGGGGGGGGTAAACAATATTCAAACAATCAATCAAGAGCAACAGAGACATAATAACTCTAATTACCATGCAAGATTAACATTTGTTCTGTGATCCCTGGGGGTAGGATGGGGCCACAATAGCTGATCAAAGTTTTACATGGGAATACATATGAGAGATCTTTTTAAAAGATCTTCTCATTAACAACAGGGCTATAATTAGTCGTGTTAATATGCAAACATTCCCAAAACGTCTTTAAAACTCATCTCACAGATAGCTGGACCATGATTAGTCATATTGGTATGCAAGCATCTTCAGGTAGTGTATTTCAGTTTGTTCAATTCAAATGTCCCAGAGTAGGTACACGGCAATAATCGGAGATCAAAGTCTGATTTTTGGAATATACAAATTCAAATTATTTTCAAGATTGGCAGAATAACACTATATTATATCAAAATGTAAAATTACTAAGTTGTGTTGATTCAACATTTTATACCCCCTTATTAAAGCAGGGGGTAGGGGGTATTGTTTTTGTCCATTCTGTTTGGAACTTGAACCTTGCCCATTACTTTTGAATGGTGAGTGATATGGCTATCATATTTTATATTTATATTTTCTTGTGATAATGCTTTTCTTATATCCCATGGGGATCCGGGTTAGAATGGATCCTAAGTATCCCTTGCTTGTCGTAAGAGGGACGATACTGATATCGATACTGTTGAATATAAACTCTCGATTCAATGTTTAATTTATTGCCTTGATTTTCGGTTCGATACATTTATTACAAACAGATTCAGTAAAATACATCAGGTTCGGCCTGTACGTATTATTTTCCTTAAGGTTGATGAAAATAATAATGAACTTTATCAGTTTCAACTAGAGAGCCAACAGGCATCTTGCTGCATGCCAGTTTGTAAACATTTTGCTTTTAAAATTTTGCTTTTAAATCTTCAATGTTATTATTGATTTCTTCTGTACATTGTATCGTATTGAAAGTATTGAATCGTGGCATAAGTATTGCGGTTGGCAATAAGTGGCATAAGTATACGTACAACGGACAAGACACCAAGATGTATCGTATCGTGAAGGCGGCGTATCGTTTCCATATGACAAGTCCTTACATTTCATGCCATATATGATTTCTTTTATCTTGTGACATCGTATCATGATATATGGTTATATCGTGAACCTATGGGGTAGGTTGAGGCCATGATATGGGGTGAAAAAATTCATAAGAATTATAGATACAATGTATGTATATCTCCTGAAGTTTTCCTTCTTTTATCACCGCAATATGATTATTTCTATTTTCTCCACTTCAGATTAATTGAGAACACTAAATAAATAATGCCGTCTGAGCTACTATCGCTGAAATACAGAGACCAATTAGCCACATGGATCGGTAAGCCGTGTCACTTCCGGTTGTTGTACAAGATCAGCAGTGACGGATGTTCTGCGCAGACGTTCCATCAGAAGTGTGACGGTCAGGGCTCCACAGTAACGGTGCTGTACAACACCAACAACACGATATACGGGGGGTACCTATCACAGAGCTGGAGCTCTAATGGCACTTGGATTAATGACACAAACGCCTTCCTGTTCCGGCTGCAGTATAACGGATCATCGAATCCAGTTCAAGCTCCTGTCAGTAGTTCTTATTATGGTAATGCTGGATACGGGCACAGTAATTATGGTCCAACTTTTGGTGGCAACCACGACCTTCAGTCATTTACTGGAATCATATCAAAGTCTGGGAATCTGTTTGGACTGAATGGTTATTTGAATATGTCAGGCAAGTACTATACGCACAACGGACAAGACACCAACTCGATGACAAACAAGAATCTGATGGTCACCGACCTGGAAGTGTACCTCGTTGTGGGTAAGTAAATATCCCGCTATAACATGCCATCGCTTGAGAATCTTCTTACCAGTGCTTGGACAATATAATATTTGATTTGGGGAAAATGCTAAATGTTCATTTTTGTCTCTAGATGGACCCGGTCCAAGAGTTGTCGATAAACCGTGGCGGGAACCTCCTGAATGGAACACCGAGGTGAGACTGCCCTAATTTCTATAAAAAAAATATATCAAACTTACTTATAAGTTTGAGTTTTCTGATTATTTGCACAGTCAAAATTCGAGTAAAATGCCAGACTTACATCCAAGTTTCAACTCACGTTTTCGTTGAGAAATCCAGTCCTAATGTAATGAAAATAACACGAAGTGTTGTGACATAACGACAACCCAGCATTAACAGTCACAAATAAGAATTGTGAGAATAGTTATTCCCATTATAATGCCGTTCTCGCAGTTTGCTTGATGTTTATACAATTTATCTTATTTCATTGGAATGATCGATGCCAGTGTATACTTTTATGAATAGATTTATCCAAAACAGGCTCGTAGAATTAGAAAAAAATCCTAAGTTATCCGGACCTGTAAGGACAGCTGTTAAACCATCTTGCAGCAAGGCTTTGGATATTTTATTTCACGGGGAAATATAATGCAGTTCGAAATTTAAGTTGTTACTAAGATATTAGATTTTCATGTTTTAACATTGCAGTCGGTAGAGCTTGAAGTCACCTGGATATTTAGATTTATTTAACAGTGTGTAATTTCGTAACCTTTTGCTTGTTAAAACAGGCTTGGTAAATGTCTTGTCCTTGAACGCTAGTCAATGAAAAAATCGTGGTACGAGTTGTGCAGATGTGTTATGGCGACGTCTTAATGCATAGGCAAAGTCTTGCATGACTGTTCGTTATCTTCACCTTTCATAAGTCATTTGACTTAAACGAAAAAAAACGAAGGGTAAACAATGTAGCTCAAACTTTTGATTTTGAATTAATTCCCTCTTATGTGTGTGTTACAGCTAGAGCTTGCTGCGCGAGCTATAAGTAATTCACTATTAGATTGTTTTTTAAGTGTACTCAGAGTCTGAGGCAAGCACTCATCAAATACAAACCTGTAACGGAGGCGAACGTGACTGCAGCAAACATCCTCCTGATTGGTCAGATTGGCGCGGGAAAATCCAGCTTCTTTAACTCCGTCAACTCCTTTTTCCGCGGGAAAATCACCAGTAAAGCTTGCAGTGGGAGTTTTGAACACAGTGTGACAACATCGGTTTGTAATTAATATACTCTATCCACGACCTCAGGCTTGGATTTCTCGAAAAAATCTCAAACTTAAGTTTGAGTTTTCTTCTATTTGAGCAGTCAAAATTTGAGTAAAATCTCAAGACTTAAGTCCAAACTTAGACTTAAGTTCTTTTCGAGAAATCCAAGCCAGAACATATAACATGATATCATATCAGAGCATATAACATAATATCATATCAGAACATACAACATAATATAATATCAGAATATATAACATGGTATCATATCAGAACATATACCATGATATCATATCAGAACATACAACATAATATAAATAATATAATATCAGAACATATAACATGATATCATATCAGAACATATACAATGATATCATATCAGAACATACAACATAATATAATATCAGAATATATAACATGGTATCATATCAGAACATATACCATGCTATCATATCAGAACATACAACATAATATAAATAATCATAGTAGTTGAAGATGAAGTGGTAAACTGAACTACAGACATATAATTGCACATGATATAGAATTATTGGAAAGTTTAAAGATGAACCTTGCTCCTTACTATAATAGTTTTACATTTTACTTAATTTATCATAGATTTAATGTCGATTTCTTTAAGTACATTCAACATTTTAGTGGTCGGGGTGCTAAAGTGAGTTAGTGTACAGGTGTGTAGAATGTATTGTGTGAGATTCAGGGAGTTAATGTACATGTGTGTAGAATGTATTGTATGAGATTCAGGGAGTTAATGTACAGGTGTGTAGAATGTATTGTATGAGATTCAGGGAGTTAATGTACAGGTGTGTAGAATGTATTGTATGAGATTCAGGGAGTTAATGTACAGGTGTGTAGAATGTATTGTATGAGATTCAGGGAGTTAATGTACAGGTGTGTAGAATGTATTGTATGAGATTCAGGGAGTTAATGTACAGATGCGTAGAATGTATTGTATGAGATTCAGGGAGTTAATGTACAGGTGTGTAGAATGTATTGTATGAGATTCAGGGAGATAATGTACAGGTGTGTAGAATGTATTGTATGAGATTCAGGGAGTTAATGTACAGGTGTGTAGAATGTATTGTATGAGATTGAGGCAGTTAATGTACAGGTGTGTAGAATGTATTGTGTGAGATTCAGGGAGTTAATGTACAGGTGTGTAGAATGTATTGTATGAGATTCAGGGAGTTAATGTACAGGTGTGCAGAATGTATTGTGTGAGATTCAGGGAGTTAATGTACAGGTGAGTAGAATGTATTGTGTGAGATTCAGGGAGTTAATATACAGGTGGGTGTAATGTAATGTATGAGGTTCAGAGAGTTAATGTACAGGAACATGAAATGTATTGTGTGAGATTCAGGGAGTTAATGTACATGTGTGTAGAATGTATTGTATGAGATTCAGGGAGTTAATGTACAGGTGTGTAGAATGGATTGTATGAGATTCAGGGAGTTAATGTACAGGTGTGTAGAATGTATTGTATGTGATTCAGAGAGTTAATGTACAGGTGGGTGTAATGTAATGTATGAGGTTCAGAGAGTTAATGTACAGGAACATGAAATGTATTGTATGAGATTCAGGGAGTTAATGTACAGGTGTGTAGAATGTATTGTGTGAGATTCAGGGAGTTAATGTACATGTGTGTAGAATGTATTGTATGAGATTCTGGGAGTTAATGTACAGGTGTGTAGAATGTATTGTATGAGATTCAGGGAGTTAATGTACAGGTGTGTAGAATGTATTGTATGAGATTCAGGGAGTTAATGTACAGGTGTGTAGAATGTATTGTATGAGATTCAGGGAGTTAATGTACATGTGTGTAGAATGTATTGTATGAGATTCAGGGAGTTAATGTGCAGGTGAATAGAATGTATTGTGTGAGATTCAGGGAGTTAATGTACAGGTGTGTAGAATGTATTGTATGAGATTCAGGGAGTTAATGTACAGGTGTGTAAAATGTATTGTATGAGATTCAGGGAGTTAATGTACAGATGCGTAGAATGTATTGTGTGAGATTCAGGGAGTTAATGTACAGGTGTGTAGAATGTATTGTATGTGATTCAGAGAGTTAATATACAGGTGGGTGTAATGTAATGTATGAGGTTCAGAGAGTTAATGTACAGGAACATGAAATGTATTGTATGAGATTCAGGGAGTTAATGTACAGGTGGGTAGAATGGATTGTATGAGATTCAGGGAGTTAATGTACAGGTGTGTAGAATGTATTGTATGTGATTCAGAGAGTTAATATACAGGTGGGTAGAATGGATTGTATGAGATTCAGGGAGTTAATGTACAGGTGTGTAGAATGTATTGTATGAAATTCAGGGAGTTAATGTACAAGTGTGTAGAATGTATTGTGTGAGATTCAGGGAGTTAATGTACAGGTGTGTAGTATGTATTGTATGAGATTCAGGGAGTTAATGTACAGGTGTGTAGAATGTATTGTATGAAATTCAGGGAGTTAATGTACAAGTGTGTAGAATGTATTGTGTGAGATTCAGGGAGTTAATGTACAGGTGTGTAGTATGTATTGTATGAGATTCAGGGAGTTAATGTACAGGTAGGTAGAATGGATTGTATGAGATTCAGGGAGTTAATGTACAGGTGTGTAGAATGTATTGTATGAAATTCAGGGAGTTAATGTACAAGTGTGTAGAATGTATTGTATGAGATTCAGGGAGTTAATGTACAGGTGTGTAGAATGTATTGTGTGAGATTGAGGCAGTTAATGTACAGGTGCGTAGAATGTATTGTGTGAGATTCAGGGAGTTGATGTACAGGTGTGTAGAATGTATTGTATGAGATTCAGGGAGTTAATGTACAGGTGAATAGAATGTATTGTGTGAGATTCAGGGAGTTAATGTACAGGTGTGTAGAATGTATTGTATGAGATTCAGGGAGTTAATGTACAGGTGTGTAAAATGTATTGTATGAGATTCAGGGAGTTAATGTACAGGTGTGTAGTATGTATTGTGTGAGATTCAGGGAGTTAATGTACAGGTGTGTGGTAGAATGTATTGTATGAGATTCAGGGAGGTGTATCAGACAAAGATGACTTGTAGTCACTATGAATACTGTAGATAGTAAAAACTCATGTACACTCATAAATATAAAAGGTTTGATTTTACCTTTGGTATTTCAGTATCGCCAGTACAAAATTAAAGATTTTTCATCGGGAAAGTTCTTGAATTTTCGCCTTTGCGACACACGTGGATTTGAGGAGGAATTTGCGATGGATACGCAAGAAATTTCCTTTATTTTGGACGGAAATGTTCCGGATCGTTATCAGGTTTGTTGTTAAACATCGACATTTATCAGAAGAGTTGTGGATTTGAACCGTATACATGTATTATTAGCAAGTCTATTGATGCTACGTATGGCTATTTCTTAATATACTGACTGTTTTTCACTCATATTTAGACGTCACCAGCTGTGGGTGAAGTACCACAAATTTAGACCTATGCTTAGCGCTCAAGGTGGTAGCAGTGAGGGTTCTTTAATAACGTGCCAACGCCCCTCGAGACACGGGACCCCCGTTTTTAAGGTCATATCCAAAAGATCCGTAATTCTCACTTCTAAATTTCGAGCATTTGGCGAAATAGCAGTCATTACCTACGTTTGTGTCTTAGGCTTGACGCGACCATGGCACAAACGGGGATTGAACTCATGACCTCCCAGTTATGAAGCGAACGCTCTACCACTGAGCTACATGTACCACGTTCGGTTTCAGTGGATACGATGCTATAAGTAATAAATATAGGCCGTACGTTTGAGTCCTGCATAGTTGTTTATTTTTATTAATGATGTTATACCAAATTGATATTGTAAGCATCGCACCATATTGCACAAATTATGTTTCCCTCTTCCAAGGGGACGTATTGCTTTTGTACTCTCTGAAATTCTATCCGTCCGTTCGTCCGTCTGTCTGTCACAAAATCATGTGAACGCGTCTTCTCCTATATGGCTTATCGGATATACTTGAAACTTTGTACAATGCTTCATTGCCATATGTAGGTGTGTATATTGTCTGGATGGGGGATCTAATCATTTTCCTAAACGTTATAGTGGATCTAAGAGGCCTGGGGGATGTAGAATAGCTTTTGAACACTTCTCCTATATGGCTTTTCTAATCTGATAGATTAGAAACGTTTTACAATTTTTCATTGCTATTTGTAGATGTGCATATTGTCAGGAGAGGGGGATTGCGTTATTTTTACTAAAAGTTATATTGAATCTAAGAGGGTTGGGGGATGTAAAATAGGCTGTGAACATTTCTCCTATATACCAGGTAGCTTATCTGATAGATTTGAAAATTTGTACAATGCTTCATTGTCATTTGTAGATGTGTATAATGTTTGGACAGGAGAATCCAAATATTTTCCGTAATGTTATTGTGGATCTATGGAGGGATGCGGTATACTAAAATAGCTTGTGAACGCTTCTCCTCCTACATGGCTTATCCAATAAACTTGCAACTTTGTACAATACTTCAATGTCATCTGCAAATGTGAATATTATAGGGACAGGGGGATCCAATCGTTATCATTAAAGTTATAGTGGATCTGAGGAGTAGAGGGTGTAAAATAGTATATGACCTCTTCTCCTATATGGTTTATCAGAGTTCATAATGTCTATGTTCCTGCTTATGTTTTTTCCTCCATACCATACATTAACTTAAGGAGAGGAGGTTTCGGTTGGAGCTCTTCCAACTTGGGGAGCAAGGCAAACATTTGTTTTTCATACAATAAAACCAATCTCTATTTTTCATACGTTTTGTTCATGAAAATTGTGATGAACGTATCACATAGTCTGATATTTAGCAGTCAAGATTGATACATTATTTTTACTTCGACTCATCGTTTGAATTACATGTATAGTTTTATGTAATTAAAGTTCAACCCCCTTGTTCCATTTACACCGGATACCCCTGGTTATGTGAAAGACCCGGATCTACAGGATAAAATTCACTGCGTGGCTTTTGTTGTGGATGGTAGCACTGTTGATGTCATGCCTGACAAAATTCGCAAACAACTGAAAGATCTTCAAGTCCGCATGAATCACAGAAGTAAGAAAACACATCAGATAAACTGAATTACAAGATATTTATAGATATGCATTGATCAATCTGATCTCAGTTATATAGATGTACGGAAAAAGATTGACATTTAGTTGAACAGGTCTTGTTATATATATGTGTTTCCTCTGGTATTATGTTCACAGTACAATTCCGAATCAATAGAAATATATAATGACACATAAAATCGTGAATACCAGTACCTACATCATTTACATACGTGTACTTTTATAGATCTAAGGTTTAGTGAAGATGCAAGGGAAGAGTTTCTCAAAATAAATAACTACATTTCTTGTAAACAGATCTACCCCAAGTTGTCTTATTAACGAAGCTGGACAAAATATGCCCGGATGTGGAAGAGGATGTCACAAATACTTTCAAAAGTTCCAGTATCTCTGATGCCGTAGAGAAAGTATCTGATATTATGGGTCTGCCACGTGCTCACGTACTTCCGGTGAAAAACTACGAGAGCGAGAGGAAACTGAAAACTGGTATCGATATTCTTGTGATGGAGGCTATCGAACGATGTTTAGATTTCGCTGATGATTTCATGGATGAACAACTTGATAAAATGGCGTCAGAAGGAAAGAAAATAACAGGCAGGGACTAAATGCTTTGCGTCTACTATACCCGGTACATTTTAACCATGTCAATGTCAATTTGTTAAGAAAAAATTAATCAGCATCTTTTGTCATCAAATGTTTCTAATTCCAATTGATAAAACTGGGAGATCTTTAATTATTCCATGTAGTTTTAAATGAATTGAATGCGGAATAATTGTACATCTCTATCATTTAAACAATATTCATTCAGTGAATTGATGGGATTGGGCAGCAGGCTTAGATTTATATGAGCCCTCTCCCTAATGATCGAACAGGATTTGTACATGTACAAAATTGTATAACATATGTAATCAATTTGGGGTCTAAATGTATATAAGAGAAAAAGAAAAAGAAATGTTTTCCTTATCACTATTTTCGGAAATTCCAGAAAATGTCAAGCAGCTTTTTCTCGAGTATTGTTCAAGGTCATCAATCTTTGGTAGATGTCTTTTATTTAAATTTTCTTGATTTCTGGGAAAACCGTTTTTGTGATTTCATTTCTTACTGCAGTATATAGCTGAGGATCACACTGCGCGTTTTAGGGATTCGGTGTCCTTAGCACCGTTCTCACGAACTGATCTGAGATTTGAAATGTAAGTGGGCGATCCAGAACTCAAAGAATCACATGGACATGGACGTTTTGCCGATGGATCTTTATGATGCTCGTTTCTATATTATTACTGGTTCTATATTAGTATATATAAGAGTCGCTATATGAATGTCAAACACTACATTCTCGTATGAGTATCAAGAGTCCAGGGACAGGGTGTATACACAGACACTACCCGAGTGATTAATACTCACAATTGATTGATTGATTGCATATTGTTTAACGTCCCTCGAGAGAATCTTTCACTCATATGGAGACGTCACCACTGCCGGTGAAGGGCTGCAAAATTTAGGCCTATGCTCGGCGCTTACGGCCTTTGAGCAGGGAGGAATCTTTATCGTACCATACCTGCTGTGATACGGGGCCTCGGTTTTTGCGGTCTCATCCGAAGGACCGCCCCATTTAGTCGCCTTTTACGACACGCAAGGGGTACTGAGGACCTATTCTAACCCGGATCCCCACGGGGTTCATATTCACGAGATAAGACAATCATAGCAGGTAAATATGTCCAAATATCGAATTTCTAGAGTAAAACTATACAAGATGCATCTAAGAAATCATTTTTAAAATACTCAAAGACCACATTTCACATATTAGATTTGATTTTCATACTTTACATGTCGCTTGATAAGTATTTTATGAACGTCCATGTTCAATCGGGTAGAACCAGCATGATCAAATCCCTATCGATTACTTTGAATATTCAAATAAAAAATACAACAGAGATATATGTATGAATTTAAGGGGAAAAAACATTACGCCGGAAAGAAGAGAAAGATAAGATTTGTGCATACTCAATTTGGTATTCTATAGCGATACATCGACAGAGGATGCTTACTACTCCTAGGTACCTGATCCCACCTCTGATACGGTATATCCAGGGGTCCGTGTTTGCCCAACCCCTTATTTGGTAGTCCTTGTTCACCTGATCCCACCTCTGGTATATCCAGGGGTACGTGTTTGCCCAACTTTTTATTTTGTATTGCTTATAGGAGTTATGAGATTGATCACTGCTCGCTATCTTCGCCTTTCATTAGATTGGTCACTGTTTTTTATATTCGCCTTTCATAATTAACGTCTGGTAATTTTCATTTTGATGTAGATCTATTCAGGTTATGAGCATGATAGGATATGGGCACTGTACTAGCGGTACGTCAGAATGACGAAATGTGTCATAAAACAAATGAAGCCTTTCATTCCAACTGAATCATCAGAGTTCAAATCAAATAACCGCATATTTTCTGGACATATCCTACCACTGGCTTCAATATCAAATAAGTTGTTGTGGTAAACGAAATCAAACTACCTGTTAGATATGAATATGATCTTATACAATAAATTGCGTATACGTAACAGTTGATATTTTTTACATCTGTAACAGTTGATATTTTTTACATCTGTAACAGTTGATATTTTCTACATCTGTAAAAGTTGATATTTTCTACATTTCTAACAGTTGATATTTTTTACATCTGTAACAGTTGATATTTTCTACATTTCTAACAGTTGATATTTTTTACATCTGTAACAGTTGATATTTTCTACATCTGTAACAGTTGATATTTTCTACATCACATACAAGACTTCATAACTATTATCGAATATGTCGAAAATTTTTCGAGTGATGGGCTAAATATGAAGAGGAACTTGACATCCTGTCAAAATTGATAAACCGTAACAGAAGAATACTAAAATTCTGTACAAGACACATCAAAACAAAAGTATATACCATCTATACTTCTGCATTTAGTAAAGCATAAATAATAAAAGAATTAGACAGTTTAAACGGGGATCAGGTTTTGGTCCAGATGACTAAACTTGTAACAGCACTGTCTTTGTAAAGCTCGTTATTACATCTGCATTTTAAACGAACCTCGCATTATATCCACATTTTGTAATCGTGCTTCTACTCCAACTGCCCTTTTAAAGTTTTGAAAAGGATGTTTCAGTTTTAAACACACTTATTATTCCACTCAATTGAATGAATAAATAGGATTTACCGTATTTATACTGGTTTCATAAACTTCACAAAATCTCGAACAAAGAAAGATACATTGCTGGATCCAGTAAATGCTTGATTGATTGTATATAGTTTAACGTTCTTTCGATAATATTTCATTCATGTGGAGAGGTTATCATTGCTGGTGAAGGGCTGCAAAATTGAAATCTATGCTCGTCGTCTACAACCCAACGCACAGGGAAAGATTTTCATCGTGCCACACCTGCTGTGACATGGGACCTCGGTTTTTGCGTTCTCATCCGAATGACCCCATTTAATCGCCTATCACGACAAGTAATAGGTATTGAGGAACTATTCTAACCCGATCCCCACGGGACTCCAGTAAATGCTCTACCAAGCCTCTATTTTGCTCCTCACGAAAGTGTTGATCAATATAAAGGTAAAACTTCAAAAGTATTGTGCCGCAACATGTGTCAGAGGTGGTGTAAATCAAATGTGGATTCCAAAGAAATTCTAAGGAATGTTTAGTAAATTTGAAATAACAAATCAAACTTTTCTAAAAACAAAAGTCACCAAAACGTATGATTTACAACACTCTACACAACCATTCCTCACGATAAATGAAAAATGAAAAACTGGACTTTCTGACATCATAGGTTGCTAATACCTAATTAATAAAGGAAAATGAAAATATTCAAATCTTACAATTAATCATCCAAAACATAGCTTTGCTACACACCAGTCCAATTCTACAGAAATTACTCCGAGTTTGATAAAAAGATGCTGGAGTTCCTCATTGACAATATGTTCATAGTCTTTCCAAAAGACTTAAATTATTCTCAAGTTTACAAACAAAGAAATAGATGCAGTCAACATAAGCAAAATACTTCGTCATAAAAGAGTTCAGTTGTGTATTCCAGCTTATTTGAAATTCAAGTATACACCTAGTATTTCCTACAAACATACTTGATATGGTTGGAAGTGAGGACCTCAAATCACTTATTCTGAAGGGTCATGGCTGCTGAGAGCCTCGGTCTTTCGATTGGCGGCGGGGCTTTGTCTCTTTTGTGAATTATGTCGGGGATTGTGCCGGACGGTGGGCTAGGTATGAAAAAGAGAAACGTGATGGATTGTCAGAATTGATTAAAAGTATAAGATAAAACTTAGAAATTCATTTCAAAATTAAGGATTATCTCCCTCATGCATAGATCTTATCCTTAGACGAATTTGACTGCACTTTTTTGACACTCTGTTTTTCCCTATAATAGCTCTAGCAAGTTTATTGTTATTTCGGATTTCAAATATTTCGGTTGAGCATCATTGAAGAGACATTATTTGTCGAAATGCGCATTTGGTGCATCAAAATTAGTACCGTATAAGTTTTACATAAGAGGAATATTAAATTCCCATATTAAACATATTAAAACAAAAGTACGTACCATCCATCCTTCTGTGAAAGCAGAAGCGATAAAAGATTTAGATATGTTACACGAGGAATATGTTTTGGTTCCAGCTGACAAAGCTTGTAACGACATTGTGTTTGTTTGTAAGGTTCATTATTACAACTGTATTTTAAACTAACTTGGCATGAAATCCAATTTTGTTAATCGTGCTTATACTCCAACTGACCTTTCAGGGGACGGTATTCTTGGAGACCATGCTTCGGGTTTGGACACATTTATTATTCCAGTCAATAAGTCGAATGAATATGAGTTATTCCTAAACTTCATAAAAACCCATACAAACATAGATACATTGCTGGATCCAGTAAATGTTCCACCAAGCTCCTATATTTGTTCCTCACAAAATTATTAACAGCTGTGGAGAAACTTCAAACGTACTATGCGACTACATATGCCAGGGGTGTTCTAAAACATTTATAAAGAACTTTTAGTAAACTTTAAATGGCAAAACTTTTTCTCAAATCAACAACATCAAAACTTGTGGCTTTTCAACACTTTACACGACTATTCCTTACGATAAATTAAAGACTAGTCGACTTTTTGACATCATAGACAGTTGCTTCTTCGACAAAAATGGAAAACGCAAATATTCCTATCTAGTGATCAGTCATTCAAAAAATTACTTTGCTAAACGCCACTCAGATTCCACGCACAAGTACTCTGAGGTTGTGGTCTTTGGTGATTGGATCTTCTGGCGGTCTGTTGGGGTACCCATGGACACGAATTGTGCTCCTTTGTTGGCTGTCCTGTTTTTATATTCCTATGAAGCAGAATTTACTCGGAAACTTCTACATGAGAAGAAATGGTCTCTTGATGTGGCCTTCAATTCGACTTTAGAAGTATTCGACGATGTATCATTTATTAACAATACTAATTTCATTCATATGTCGACTCGATGTATCCCAGTGAACTCGAAACAAAAGATACCACAGAGTCGTCCACTTCTGCTTCATATTTAGATATTTTAATGAAAGTAGACATTGATGACAAACTGTCAACTTTATGACAAACGGAATTATTTCAGCTTCTCCATCATCGGCTTCCAGTATTTATGTAGCAATACTCCATTATCATCTGCATATGGTGTTTTTATCTCTCAACTGATTCGATACGCAAGAGCTTGCTCTGCTTATGGTCATTTTTTTTTAATCGAGGCAACTACTGACAAACAAATTGATGGTGCAGGGGTTCCAACAGCCTCGTTTGAGGTCAGCATTTCGCAAATTCTATGGTCGTTATAATGATCTGGTTTGCCAGTACAGTCTGTCATTGGGTCAGGTGCTCCAGGTTTGTTTCAAACTGATTGTTGGGTCGTTCCTGGCACACAGGTTTTGACTGCGGATGAATCCGTTTGCCTGATCAAGATATAGGTCTCACGGCGGATGTGACCGGTCAACAGGGGATGTTTACTCCTCCTGGGCACCTGATCCCACCTCTGGTGTATCCAGGGGTCCGTGTTTGCCAAACTCTCTATTTTGTATTCTTATAGGAGTTACGAGATTGATCACTGTTCGTTATCTTCACCTTTCGTTTATTAGTCACGAAAGCGCATCTCAATGTTATACAAATTAAACCAAAACTGCACACATCTAAATAAGAGATACATATAATAAATTGATAATGTATTTTTTAATTCAGAATCAAAACAAACGACACGCAACTAAAATGTCTTTGTTTTCCTTCACAATATTATGTAATTAATTTCACCTTAATTTATTTGTAAATTTGATTAATCTGGTAGAGTCAGATTGTGTGGTGCGAAGAAGTGATTTTGTGATGTTGCGGTATAGTGGTCAGGGCTTGGAGGGAATTTTCACAATATCGTTAAAGTATGTCTGTTGTCGGATTATTGCAAGGGAGTTTAGACTTCTGAAGAGACAGATGAGAAGGAAAATCATTTTTGAGCTTAACAGTCCCTGCAAAAAGGTTTGTTTTGACGAATTCAATAATACATGTAATTGAATACAAAAATCGGACCAGAATCGATGAGGGGTTTTAGATGTCGTTGCACACCTGGGGCCCGTTTCACAAAAAGGCCTACGACCAGACGTAAGCTTAGTCAGGCGTAAAACAGTACTAAATCATAAAACCGGACTAAGTTGAGTTTCATAAAGCAGACTGCGTTTGCACCCGACGAAATTTATGACTTACATTTAGGCCTGCTCATGACTGGGTTAACTCTTAGTCTGTAAAAAACTAAACGAATTATGGCGACGGTGTTGACTTTGAAGCAATGCAGACAGCGGCAGATAAGAAGGCGAAGGGTTTTCAGAGACCGGTCAAATTGACTATGAATCAAATTATGATTTACAAAAAAAAAAAACATCCTTATCAGAAATATCTAATTCCTATCGCTATAAACGTCAACAAATTATATTTAAAAGTGGAATCCATTGCATTAATTTATTGTAAAAAATGATAAAGTCGCACCTACTCTTTGAATTTTTTGTTTTGTTTTATATGACAAATATAGTGAAAAATGTTTCTGGGAACAAAGTTATGGGCAACTGCTGTATATGTATATATGGAAGCTTCATTTTTGAAAATTGTTAATTTGACTTTCATTTATACAAAAACCATGGAACGTAATAAGTCACATGCATATTTTAGAATAATTCTATTTTACAACCAAGGGACATTAATGTTGACCGTCTAGAAATTTATTCCTTCCAATCAACCAAGTTTTAAAAAGAAAAGGAATTGTATTTACTGACCATATAATTTACATTTTTTATATCCCCCAAGTTATGATGACAATATATGAAAGAGGATAACGACTACATATTGAGTCCTTATTTTAAATCTTAAGGGAAGTGGGGGTTGTTAAATTCCAACAACAAATGTTTTAGCATTCTTTCCTTTTAATATTCATCTGAACTTTTGGTATATTTCAACTCTTGAAAGACTAGACTACTTACTATTTGGTGATTTCGTTCCAGATATCCTTCTTTTTCTCCTAACAGATATCACAAGAAAATATTGCAAACAGAATATCACTATTTTCGCGAATTGATGATGCTAGCACTTGTATTTCATCAGCCGTCCAATTTTGCTCACAGGTGCTTTAGTCATAATATATGAATACACATCTAACCTTATATATATATGTATAAGTTTAGATGTGTATTTATATAATATGTCCCAAGCACCTGTTATTTTCCTCTGTAAATTTGAAGACGCCATTATATTATTGCCTTGAATACTGAATCAGACGACAGTAGCAATGCACGAAATATATACATGGTCTCCTGCAATGCACTGTTGAAATCTAGAAGTTATACACGCAATATACATACTGAAGAAATAAGTAATACATGTAGATCTACCTTTTGTCTAGTGCAGGAGCAGATCCAGGAATTGCGGTTAGGGGGGGGGGGGACTCTATGAGGTAGGGTGTTTGGAAAAAATGCATTCCAATAAAAGTAATTCAATAAATCAAAATATTTTGTCATAAATTTTTCCGAGAGTGGACGAAAGTATTGCTTCCTTTATCGTTTACATTTTTCTAAGTAACAAACCACGATTTACCTTACATTCGAAATTGGGGGGGGGGGGGGGGGGGGCGCCCCCTGAAATCCGCCACTGTCAGAGTATAATAACATATAGTTCAATTCATAAATTATCTTAAACTTTAATAAGAGAGAATAACAACGTAGGTGATGTAAATACATATCTTTTTGTCCCAAGCGGTAGATACAATTATAGCTTGATATTTCATTTATGCATGCTTTAAAAACTCATTTTATATAACAACCACAGCTTAATAAATTCAAATCTCAATAGAAACTCATTGGGGCTGAATCTACATACATGTACATGTATTATAGTTTATTGAAATGTGCAGTATCATTCAGAAGAATAAACGACAAAATCAATAATTACCTTTACTTTTTATGGTGGGTTATGTGATTAAAATTGGAATTTAAATTTGGGTTTCAAAAATAATTTAAAGTTAATGATTGAAAAAAAAAATTAGTTTTCTTAATTTCCATTTATATGTTACCACAGGATCCGGTAATTTTGTCTGTAATAATGATATTAGAGGTCTATACTATACCACCCCTATTAAAATTAAGTTTTTTTTATTGAATAGAGGGTAGTATAGTATGTACTCCTAATATCCTTATTACAGACAAAATTACAAAATTACCGGTTCCTTTGATGTTACCCACATGTCTCTAATAATATGTATTTGTTTTAAACAATCATAAAATATTGGCTTGTTTATCAATTACATTTCATTTGTTAGTACATGTATAGTTAGTTAATTTCTCAGCAAAAAATTCGTTTATAATTCTTTTAGAGCTTTTAAAACCATTTTGATCCACCTCAATCTTTTAGAAGAGTCTCGAAACCAAAAACATATAGCAAATACGCATGCTCAATATCTGGTCTACGCCCAGAATTACGCTCCTTTCTGAAATGCGATTTAGGCCGGGCTAAATTTTGGCGTAAATTAGTTACTTGGCCTAAGTTACGCCCTAAATTTACACCTTTTTGTGAAACGGGCCCCAGCTGGTGTATTTATATTGACATAAATAGAGTTTTGTTTTTTTAATATTAATGAGCCTCGTCAGATAGAAATCGACCTTATGGCAAAATTTTCACAATTTGATATTTTCATTATTTTAGATGGTGCATGAAATACTGATTAAGAAATCGAAAACGGGACCTAAATATCTGTAGTAATAACAAAGATATTGAAGTTTGAAAATGGCACACTTTATAAAGTTACTTTAAAACACCGATATTTTAAATTCAATTGTGACGTCATGAATTTTTCATAACATGTTGTATTATACATAAACGTAGTTTTTTCAATAAGTCATAATGATGTAAATCAAAAATACAAATGATTCAGCTTTGTCTGATGAAATTCCTATACATTCATTCCTCCTCAGGAGCGGGACACGTGACATCTTTGTACGGCGCTTTTACATAAGGTCTGATCTCACGGAAGAGGTATCGCATTCTGTCCTTAGAAAGTCCACTTGGCAAAATAACTTCAGGCAATTCGGTGCGCAACCCATCCAATTCGACTCGTTCTTTAAAAAGATTAATTTGTACTGCTGGGGCATCAAGCGTTTGTTTCGCTTATACTATGCCTGGTTCCTCAGCTGTGAACATGAAATGATGGAATTTCCCGATCCCTTTCACCGGCTTACAATATTTATTGAAGAAAGCATCCCACTTGAACCATTGAAAATCTCCACATCTTGCTACCGTATTACTCTTTGCAGATTGCTTTGTTACTTGTTCTAACTGCTCAATGCTGTCAACTTCTGATCGCCGATAATTCTTCTTTAGCATTCCGAAGCAAGAATCGCACAGACATTTGGTATGACCAGCTGTCATAAAATGCAAATTTATTTTCTTGTGGAGTCCGTTTAAGCAGCGCCATGCAAGATAATGTAGAGTTGTTTTATTTTTGTTTTGGCCAACGCAGTTATCGGCGTGAAGATGGCAAGCTGTTTCCCCGTAGCTGTTGGCATTGAAGTAATGATACACTATACTCAATACAGCATTTGATCCGTGCGTTTTACTTCCATTTTCACCTATAGTTTCATTTTCATCTATTAGGTAATTGGATTGAAGAGGAAAGTTCTCATCACATACTCCGAAAATCTGTACCTTTCGGGGTTGTAGAAAAAAAAAAGTGGTCCGACTTGCTGTGAAGAATGGGGAATAGTCACGTATTGAGAAAAGTCAAACGTATAATGTACATTCTCATAAGGTACAGAACATGACTGCAAATATCTGCCATGGGGTGTGTCAGCATCTTGAAGTTCACCCCGTGCTTTAGTAGTACACTCTTTGTAGAACTCGCGCTCCTGTTTCACTTGGTCTATATGGTCAATCAGACGCTGTGTGAGTTCCAACTTTGTCTCTTCATCAAATGCACCCGCTATATTTTCACGGAGACCATAACATGTCTTGCAGAGGTCTGTTTTTGGGTTTCATGAACTGTATGAAAGGTACACACACATTCCAAGCTTCTTTAAATGTAGATAACTCGACGTACGTGTTATTTGATTCCAGGCAGGCATCTTTGTACTTTGCATGTACTGCTGCTTTACTCTCATTACACGGAAGGAGAACTGGTGGCGTGTCGTCGCGTGCTCGCGGGGCAGCAGACAATGGCAACCCAAACTGGTCAGCGTATCTCTTGATGAACAAGACTGCTGCTTCAATTACACAAAATGGATGACCATGGTTTGAATTCTTACCGGTCAATCCGTGAACTCGCGGAGTAACGCCGTTTTCTTTCAACTGTTTCTTTAGGCTTTTAAATTCCGAACGTCCTATTTCGAAAATAGAGCGCCAGGCACTCTCGCATATTTTCATTCCTTGAAAGGTGTAACGGAACCGTTGACGTTCTCGCTTGTTCCCTTTAGTGGTGACCTCTCTTGCTATGGTTACCTGATCTTCGAACTTGGACAATATACAAATGTCTCTCTCACTTTTGGTAAACTCGCGGAGCCTTAAAAGAAGCTGGAATGCATGTTCTTTGTATGAGGAAATGTCAACAAAACAGTTCGTACTGCAGCCACACTCACTTGCAAATAGATTGTTAACGTACACCTGTTCATGATCCACATTATCATCGTAGCTTGGTTGTGATTGTACGGATGACTCGACATAAAATTCTGTCACCCTGTGTCTGATGTTCTCATCATCTACCCCATCATCAAGGTCTTGGTCGCTACCTGTGTCGTCATCAGGTGTCCACGTTGCTGGTGGGGGTGTTGGAGATCTGGGAATGTATTATTGATAAAAATCATCAGTCTCTTCTTCAAAGTGATCTCCCCCAGAACCAATGTTCATGATGAAAACTGAAACATTAATAAAAAATCAGTATTTACATTATCGACTTATGTCTGAAATATCCCCCTTCCCAAATAAATATCAATGATAATGCGCCTTAAAATTTAACTAATGACGTACATACAACGACGATGGCGTATGTACAATAGAGCATAAAATAATACGGTTTAAACCCTTTATTTAAAATGAATGATTTAAATGATACGTGTAAATGATATGACATGCACATCTTATATACAATAAAAAAGGGGCTACCTACATATAAAAATCCACCACTGCAATAATATTTAAATGAATATCTTATCAGATGTTTTTTTTTTTTTTTTAATTTTCTATTTATTTCTTAAATGGTTTATCATATTTTCAGTGGAAAAACGAACATACTATTAATGCAATGTATCCGTAGCATATTTCCGCTTTGCAGTACCTATTTGAATGTGATATGAAATACTTATGACCCGGTGATACATAGTAAATACTGAAAATAAGAATTTAGTTCAAAATACAATTATGAAACATTTTATTTATTTGAGATTTGTGATATATCTGTTAGAGAAGTGGGTCGAATATTTATCAATCAGTATAAATTTGTACATGTATCTCGAAATCAATTTTTTGAGTAAAGACTAAGAGTGCATACAAAGCTTGCAAATTCAAGAGAAGTGTGTCAATATTACACGAAAATCGCAGTACCAAGGGGATATAGGCTTATGTACATACAGATACGTCGAACTGAAATAAAACGAAAATTACATTCATGTTTCTACATACAGTGTCAGAATATTCAAGCCAACCCGAGATAATTTCCATAAACATATTATCCTTTATATGATTACATATTTTATTTCAGAAATGCATCCTCAATATTGATTTTAACCTGTTGTAAGGACATTGCAATATTCAGTTCAGTTATATATATTTATTAACTGATTCACAATATAAATAGGCCTAATTGTGCAATAATTCGAAAAGGTCATTAAGAATTATATTTTCTTTGCATAAAATGTATGAAAAGCAATAAATATATTTTAAAAATCATTAGAGGGACACTTATAACTAAGGTCAATGCAGTTAAATATTAAGATTATATTGTTTGTAAAAAATCATAAAAGAATATTCCCCGTGTTGAGCCTTTCTCGTCGTCAAAGGGAAGTAATTCGCTTACATCTCTCAACCATAGTGACGTATTATATATATATATATATATATATATATATATATATATATATATATATATATATATATATATAAACAAGCATTTAAAAGCTTAGAAACATACCTGTTTTGATAAACAATCTTTTTAATTTTTTGTGAACAAATATTTTCTTTGGGAGCCAAATAATAATTAAATAATGCGACACAAAAGGTGATTTCATGGGCTGTCAATGGGAGTTACAAGCGCGGGTCGGGTGTAATAAACGCCCTGGATCTAGCTGGACTAAGTTGAGAGATGACCTATGGGATTGAGATTAAATGCACCAGATATACATTAGCCTAACGGCAAGTTCGTCGAGTTCGGTAAAGTTTTTTTTTATACCTCTTGAATCACCCTCGAAACGGGTGGTCCTTATTGTTTACAAGTAACTTGTAACTTTGCGAACTTTACACATAAACTGACTCATTCAAAACGTTTTATGGAGGTGATCGGTGGGAAAATCACATATTTTGGAGAAATTATTAGTATTGTGTTTAGTTTTTTCTTGAGTAGGGGTTATAGGGGTGTACATAAGATCTATACCAGCTATCCACGCGTCAGATCAGGTGTCTGTACATATTGATTACTGTATATAGGCCTAGTATGATGAGCGACAAATGTACAAGGTTTGACATTAGGCCTATGTTGTGTAGATTTATCTTTAAAAATCTATTTAAAATATTTTCTCTTTCTTCTGATGTAATAATGACAACTATTTTACTTTGTAAAATATCTGCATATCTTACCTGCAGCTGTTGTTTGGATGTAACTTGATGTCTTCTGCTGTTTGAGAAATAGATCGGACTCGGCATTCGTGGAGCAACTGTTTACATCGGACCATGGTTACAAAAAACACTTAGGGGCTCTATGAGGGAACCTCTTATTTTTAAAGATGGTCATGATGATCTTGATAATTATTTCGCTCATAGATAGGCGTGTCTGTGGACATCTAAAGCTGATTTACTACACACAGTAAAAATGAAACACGTGTTGAAAAATTACCGGGAAATGTTTGTTATATTTATTCGTTTGTTTCTTATTATGACGTCGCACGCCATAAGGTCGATTTCTATCTGGCGAGGCTCATTTATTGATTTGAATTCAGACAACCGTGATAACACTATGTATTTTGTAGAAACCTTTAATCAATCATTTCGTCTTGCACTGGACACAAGACTACAATACTTAAGCCCCCTTTCGAGCTGTGTGTTCTTTCTACATGTACCGTTTGCAGATACAAACTTCCCTCCTGGAATAACATTCTGCTAACTTTACATTATTCGCCACTTTGTTATTGGGTAATGTTTCATGCTGCATACTGAGAGGATGGATTTTACGTGTCGCGTGCAAAGGTGACGTAGATAGCGATCCGTGCTGTTTTGTTATTGGTGGCAAGGGAATTTTTTGGCTCTTAAACATGTGAGTACATCAAAGTCAGATTTTGACAGACTAATGAAAAATCAATTTTCCCTTCATGTCAATATCGCTGTATTTCGTTGTATTCGTTGTTGGTGTAGTGAAGAAATTATGACCGAAAATTACATGTAATCTATACATATTGATGCTGAAGCACAAAAAACTGCTCTTAGTAGGTGCCCTTCTCTCGCTAATTAGCATCACCCCATCACCATCAGAGTTCCAAGCGAGGGGATTTAGACACTGCACAATCAGGAACCCTGTCTGTCCTTCTTGAAACTTTACCCTTCATATGGGACCATCTACCCTCCCTCTCAGCTACAGACCTTTTGCTGGACCATACATGTTTTCACTTGGATTTCGTCAGTAACTGACCACTTGTCTTAGTTTCGTATTTGCACCCATCTATATGCTAGAAGTCATGGTGACACTTACATGTTGCGTATCAACGTTTTCATTAAGCACTCAGCTACATTTGACATGTTTCCTGAAATTATATTGTATGCATTTTAGCTCACCTGAACTTTTCTGATCGCCTGTCGTCCGCCGTCTCTCCGTCTGTCTATCTGTCCGTCTGTAAGCTTTTTACATTTTCGACTTCTTCTCCAGAACCACAGGTCCCATTTCAACCAAACGTGGCCAAAAACATCCTTGGGTGAAGGGCTTTCAAGTTTGTTCAAATGAAGGACCATGCCTCCTTCAAAGGGGAGATAATCACAAAAATGCAAAAATAGGGTGAGGTCATTTAAAAATCTTCTTCTCGGGAACCACTGGACCAGACGAGCTGAAATTTACATGAAAGCTTCCTGACATAGTGCAGAATCAAGTTTGTTACAATCATGTCCCTCGGAGTTGGATGGGGCCACAATAGGGGATTAAAGTTTTACCTACAAATATATATGGAAAATCTTTAAAAAATTTCTTCTCAAAAACTATTGGGCCAGGAAAATGGAAATTTACAGGAAAGCTTCCTGACATAGTGCAGATTCATGTTTGTGAAAATCATGGCCTCGGGGGTACAATGAGGCGACAATAGGGGATCAAAGTTTTACACACAAATGAATAGGGAACATCTTTTAAAATCTTCTTCTCAAAAACTACTGTGCCAGGAAAGTTGACATTTATATGAAAGCTTCTCGACATAGTGCAGATTCAAGCTTGTTAAGTTCATAACTCCTGGCTTTAGGATGGGGCCACAATAGGGGATTGAAGTTTTACATAACTAATAAATAGGAAAAAAATCTCCTTAAGAGCCATTGGGCTAAAGACGTTTATATTGGCACAAAAGCTTCCTGACATAGTGCAGATTGAAGTTTGTAAAAATCATGGCCCCAGAGGGTAAGATGGGACCACAGTAGGGGATCAAATTTTTACATACAAATATATAGGAAAAATCATTAAAAACTTCTTAAAAATCACTGGCCAGAAATGTTTACATTTACATGAAAGCTTCATGACATAGTGCAGATTCAATTTTGTAAAAATTATGGCCTTCGGGAGGAGGTTTGGGCGACAATAGGGATAAAAAGATTTACATGAAAATATAGAGGGAAAATCTTTGAATATGAACCAAGGTGACTCAGGTGAGCGATATGGCCATGGGCCTCTTGTTACACATGTAATATCATTTCAAATATGGGGTATTTCCATTCTTATGCCCCCGAGATCGAAGATCGGGAGTATATTGTTTTTGTCCTGTCTGCCATTCCGTAATTCCTCAATTCTGTCATTCTGTCATCCTGTCTAAAACTTTAACCTTGGTAATAACTTTTGAACAGGAAATGCTAGAGCATTGATATTTCACATGAGTATTCCCTGTGAAAAGACCTTTCTGTGGGCACTAAACCTTTTTATCTTGACATTTGACCTACTTTTAATAAATTTTACATTGGTCATAACTTCTAAATGGTAAATATTAGAGCTTTCATATTGCACATGAGCATTTCTTGTAACAATATCTTTCTACTGGTACCAAGATATTTGCCCTTGTGGTCTTGGCCATCTTTGGAATTGACCATTATCGGGAGCATTTGTGTTTCACAAACACATCTTAATTTTTTTTTGAAAGTTGACCGGGTCTATAGTGCGAAACTGTCCCCTGCTATATGTACGTATTATCGGATCCCTGGTAAGTTTTGGATTAAACATGTGGTATGCCTCATATAATTCTATATGTTAATTTGTCAGACTGATTTCGGGTCTTGTTTTATTCGGCATATATCCATCGCAATACATAGTAGAACACTGCAAAAATATACAGGAAATAGGTCGTCTTATTGCTGTACAGTTTCAAATTAGTTTTCAGACAAAAAAAAAGATATCCAAAAGGAAAGTCACCTAGCTCAAAAAAAGTAACTGGTCTGAATGTGATATTCCGAGAATTTAAAACGAAAGTCACTCTAGTTTCAGAAAACAAAATAACCTTTTCTAAATATGTTTCAGGTATTTAAACCGAAAGTCAAACATCCATGCATTTAAATTAAAACTCATAGTCTATTACATTTAAAAGAAACTTAAATTACCCGTTTTAGATATGATGTTTGATGTTATCAAAGTGAAAGTCGTGATTTTGTAAACGATAAAATTCAAGCTAACACAGTTTCCTGCATTTATTACACCGTTGGGATTCTAATAACGACTTAAAGCAATACAAGCTGTAGCTGACAGCTGACTGACGGTAAATAAATTGGAAAATAAAAGAACAAATATTTGATATATTTGTTATTGAATATATATAATTAAATAGAATCAGAGTGAATCTGAAGCAATAAATCTGTCAAATCAGCAATCTGGTCGTCCATGCCTGTAAAATACATTAAATCTGCTTCATTTTTGGATATTTTGAATTTTTGAAATAAAAGACACCATATTCTTTCATATTCGCTTTGTACTTTATGTCTCTTTCTCTCTGTCTCTATCTGTGTATGTTGTACACTTAGTTCTGTGCATCGTGCGTGATGATAAATCGAATTGAAATTGTATCTGTTATGCCCCATGATATTGATAAGTCGCAAGAAAATGTGACGATGTAAGTCAGGGGATCAAACCACCTACTTTCAGTTAGATTGAAATAATAATTAAGATATTTTTGACTGCAGATAATCGATTTAAATGGTATACCTTACTTGACGATTAGTTTAAATGACTTGTATGAATAAATCAAGTATTTACATACATCTATTTATCTGTCTCGTTAGAAACATGAGAACATATGAATGTCTTGTCATGTTTATGCGACAGTAACACGGATACAGTGTGATGGTAAAAGGTACTTATAAAACTATGTCATTCATTAAGCATATATCTACTTTTTATAGTTAGCGTTTGGTAATATTTGTTTGATAAAATGCATGTAAATTATGAATTCTTCAGAACATGGCCAACAATATACCAGACAAAATTCTGACTAAAAAAGAAGAAGATGTGTTGTCATCTTGGATTGGGAACCAATGTCAGTTTCAGCTGTTGTACAAAATGAGTCGGGATGGACTGTCACCTAATACATTTCATCAACTTTGTGATGGCAAAGGCCCCACCGTAACTGTACTGTACAACACTATCGGTAATGTGTTTGGAGGTTACCTCTCACAAAGCTGGAACTCCAATAATGTCCAGATCACAGATGAGAACGCGTTTCTGTTCAAATTGCGAGATCAAAATCAATCCTACATGAAGAAATTTAGTATCCGAGTACCTGCGATGGCTGCATGTGGAGTAAGAGAGTGGGGACCCACATTCGGCGGAAGGACTACGCTTGGTGCGTTTTTGTCAAACGAGCGAAATATACCTTGTTTTCAGCAAGTTTTACCAAATCAGAGTACACAGATTTTTGACTTGCATACTTTTTCTGACAGTAAAAAGAATTTTGTTCCAAATCAATGTCAGCAACGTACATATAATCAAGTGGTTGCTTGGCTAAACGGGTTTGCTTTGAATGGACAGGAACATCTCGGAAACAGTTATAGCGGCAGCAGTAATGAGGTAGATAGTTGGGACTCTGGAAGTACATTGTCCGGGGGAGATTTCAATGTCCTAGATTTAGAGGTGTGTCTTCTTAAGGGTAAGTTCTTCTGGATCTTGTGACAGTAGGTTGTGGAATAGTATGTATTGATCAAACAAATGGGCTATGTTAAGCATTCTTAGTAAAATCTGTTAAAGAACAGTTCTGTGTTTGCCCAACTCTTTATGTTGCATTCCTTATGGGAGTTATGAGATTAATAACTGCTTGTTGTCTTCACCTTTCTTTTTCAACCTTATTTCACCACACATGTCGATTGAGTATATCCCTGTGAACTCGAAATAAAAAAAAACCCCACAGAGTCCTCCACATCTGCTTCTTACTTCGATATTTCATTGGAAATGGATTTTAACGACAAACTAACAACTCAACTTAACGACAAACGGGATGATTTCACCTTCTCCATTGTCAGCTTTCCATACTTATGGAGCAATTTTTTATTATCCTCTGAATATGGTGTTTATGTCTCTCAATTGATTAGATACGCAAGACATTGTTCTGTGTATGATAAGTTTTTAGATCGAGTCAGAATATTGACAAACAAAGTGATGTATCCGGGGTTTTACCATTCTCATTTAAAGTGAGTTTTTCGCAAATTCTATGATCGTTATAATGATCTACTTTGTCGATATAACCGATCATTGGTCCAATTGCTGTCTGACATGTTTCATCCACATTGTTAGACCGTTAATGGCACACTGATTTTGACTACAGATTATTCCGTTTACCTGATCAAAACATAGGGTCCACGACGGGTGTGATTTGTCGACAGGGGGTGGTTACTCCTCCTAGGCACCTGGTCCCACCTCAAGCATGTCAAGGGGTCGGTGTTTGCCCAACTCTTTATTTTGTATTCCTTATAGGATTAATGAGATTAATCATTGATCGTTATCTTCACCTATCATTGAAAAAACCTTACATACATCTTAATTAATGGTGATCGACATTGTCACTCCGTATTTGTCTGATAGTAAATGTATACACGTATCCTTAATACAGTTCAATAATGTATGATACATTCATAATCCTTTGTAGAATGGAAAAATCCTGCAAAAATTGTATGAACTGATCAACCTTGGAGAGAAGTGCCCCTGTGGAATTCACAGGTAATAAAACTAGAAAATTATAATGCTCTAGATTTATGCATACATATATATGTATATATTCAGTTGTACTTAAGAGTACAATGTCATGTACATTTCATTCCTTTTGCATTAGTAAAGAAGAGTCAAACAATATGGATAACTTCTTCAGGTCGAGAAAGTTGGAACTGGAAAAGACAAAATTTCGGAGTTTATTTTTTCTTTTTTATTTCAAGGAAATATATTAAATATTGATGAAATTACATTTAGGATTACACCAACGTAACTACATGAGGTCGATTTTTCTTCTCGATTTTTTCTCGCGTCATCCTGTTTTTAAACTTACAGGTATTGCATATAAACTCATGATGATTCTGATCCATCAACCCGTGAATATCGGACATTTATATAACTGCGGATAGGCTCTGTCTAAAAAGGAGTTAAATAGTGAAATAAACACACCAGCTGAGGTCTGGTTACTATGAATGACAAACATTTGATTTTTATGTTTGTATTTTGACCTACGTCCCACGAAAAATTTGAATTCTAATTTTCTACATTGATGAATTAGAGGAACGCAGATTAAATTGAATGCTTTCATGAATGGAAATTTCTAAATCACATTCAAAATATATATTTTATATATTTGTTAAATGACAAAATCAATACAGATAGGAATTTCTTTACTCACTGAATTTGATAACTGGTTATTCCGCTTACGATATCAAGCTATAGGACTCACGGTGGGTGTGACCGTTCAACAGAGGATGGTTACTGCTCTTAGTCACCTAATTCCACATCTGATCTAAGGGTACGCTACTCTTAACTTTGTACTCTTTATAGGAGTTATAACATTCATCACTGTTCGTTATTTTCACATTTTCATTTGCCACAATGATTGCCTTGAAATGCAATATCAAATAATTTAATTTCATTGTAACACGCAATTTCATTGGCTGAGTACACTGGAAAAATACTATACAGTTGTTGACTGGAGTTGAGGGCAACAATTAATCTGTCAGACCGATGTACAAACTGTTGCCCATAGCCGAAGGCCTTGTGTTATTATGTTGATTGGTATGCCCATCTTGAGAAACAATTAAGAGGATACGTTTTTTTCTGCTGTTTGGCAACATTTTTGTTTTGTGGTTTGGTTGTCTGTGGTTTCGAGTATTGACTGAAAGTCCTCTTCATATGCACTGCCGACACATCAAACATTGGCCATATTTGTTTACCAAACGACAGGAAAGATGACTTGTTTTAGCGCAAGATGAGGTCACGTCGGTCAACGGTTTTTAAGCAGTGAATTTTAACAGTTTCAGTCCAAAAGTCGCCGGAACAGTCAAAATGTTGGACTTTTTTGGTGGAGATTTACATAGGAACTGCTGTATAAGTGGCATTACAATATATATTGTATAACATAATTTGTTATGGGGACACGCTGTCATGACAAACCAAGACGACACAAGGCGGCGCTACTTCTTTCTGTAGTTTTACACCGCAGCACTGTTGAATTGTGGGATTTCTAAGAAATAAAAGTTCAATTGGATAAACGTGTACAATACAATACTTTTGTTACACCTCAATATCAAACAAGAGTATATTTTCTTACAGGTACACAAAGATTAACGGTAAAAGTTGTGATACATCGTCATATGCAATTGCTTGCATATCAAGTATTGGTATTTGTATTATGAAATATCTTTTCACTGGTGTGTGGGTGTGTGTGTGTATGTGTGTGTGTGTGTGTGTGCTTGATCTGTTAGTACATGACATTTTGTGTGATGTCAGGATTTAGATTTAAGTTTTCCGGTACTGCATGTTGGAGCAACTCCAAGGCCGATCTTGCGCTACGAAGAAGACATCAACCTATAAACTAATTGATGGAGTTTACGCTTCACGGATTATATAATAAAACATAGGTTAAAAAATATACTCATTTTTAAAATAAATTAGGTCCAGTTACATGTACATATACATGCCTATACTTTATGATTTTTCTCTCTCTTTTTAGTCTTTCCATTCACTTAAAGACTACATCTCGAAATATCGTCCTCTTGAAGATACCAGTGTGACCAATGTAAATATTTTACTGCTTGGTCAAGTTGGAGCTGGAAAATCGAGTTTTTTCAACACCATTAACTCAATTTTCCGTGGAGAAATTACATCACGTGCATGTGCAGGAAGTTCCGAGCACAGCTTGACAACAACGGTAAGTATATTAATCTTAGGTTAATTTGTTTATAACATATGTTGTATCATTTCCCAATATTGAACTCGATGTTTTCCCTATGTAGGTGTTCGGTTTGTTTTCATGTTTTGTAGTTTAGTTTTAGTGCTAGTTTCGGAGCTCAGTTAAGGCTATCCGAGGAAAATCACTGTGGACTAGTAAAATTTCCCACATAATATGCATTATCATTGCATCCAAATGGAAATGCATTGCGTAAGAGTCCTGACCCGGTTATTTTCTCGTTTTCTACGAAAAGGGGCACTTAAGGTTGGATTGTTTGCACGATGGTAAATGTTTTCTAAAATTCTGACCATCATTGACAAGATTGAGTGGTCAGGAAAATTGGATTTGGTTACCACTATCATTTATTTGAAATATATACCCCGATATTCTTTATTAAGTGAACCCTTAGTTTCTCCCACATAGATTAAGCCACATAGGGTACACTCAATAGAGTAGACAACATCTGTTTCCGTTCTCAAGAGACAAAATTGTGGGGTATGCCTATACCTGTTAAAGAGGGTGTATAACTGATATTATTTATCACTTGCAGTTTGTTTGATGTTTTATATTCCATCAGCTAAGAAAATACAGAGTTCGGGACCCCAGCTCCAGTCAGTATCTGAATTTAAGACTGTGTGATATGCGTGGATTAGAAGAGAGCGTAGGCGTCAAGATACAAGATATTGCCTTGCTTTTAGATGGCCACATTCCGCAACATTACCAGGTGACAGAGATCACATATAATTTCGGTTTCTATTACGGGTTCGTCTATTTCATTGGAGCATGCAAAACATATATTAGGTCATGGGATCAAACGATGCAACTGCAAAAGTCTAGGTCCTGTGTAACAGCAGGTGTGGCACAATAAAGATTCCTCCCTGCTAAATGGCATTAAGTGCCAAACATAGGCCTAAAATTTTCAGCCCTTCGCCGGCAATGGTAACGTATACATATGCGTGAAAGATTCTTGAGAAGGACTTTCAACAAAATGCAATCACTCAATCCAATCTAAACGGGTTCATGTTGGTAAAAATGTCACGAAAGTAAAATATTATTATGTTATTATCCCTTTCAAAAACGCATCCAGCAAATTCTTCATTCAAATAACACGTTTTCATTCCTGGTCATTTTTAGCTCTTCTGAGCCGAAGACTCAAAGAGCTAATCATATGGCCATATATCTGGTGTGCGGTGTGCATCAACGTTTTGAAAAAAGGGCTATATCTCAAGAACTCCTTGGCCAATGTTTGTCAAATTTCTCACAGGGTATCCTTGGCCCAAGGGCTTTCATTTGTACTAAAACCAGGGTTGTCACTCTTTAACAAGGGGAGATAATTAGGAAAATGTAAACAAAAGTAGTGGTTGCTAAAAAATCTCAAATTATTACAAAACCTATGCATAAGGATGAGAATCGGTTGTAGATAAAAATTTGTTCAAGGCATCATCCTGGGGCAAAGGGTGTGGTCTCAAGGTAACTTCAAAGTTGACCTTAAATTTTATTTTGTTAAAACTTTGATATTTTGCTTAGTTTAAGGACTGGGATGAGCAAATTTTGTCAGTTGATGCATCTTAGGACTTAATACCATGTTGTTTCAAAAGTAGGTCATGGTGACCTACTTCTTGAATTTCTGAGGTAATTATTATTAAATGGATTTTGATGCATATCTTGGACACTTTTGGGCCTATGATTGTCAGTTGACGGATCATGGAACCTTAAAATACGTCATGTAAAAAGTATGTCACCATGATCTACTTTCTGAATTTTATGGCTAATCATTTATAAATACATTTTAGGTTGTTATTTCAGATACCGAGAGGTTTAGAATCATCAAACCTTGTAAGTTGATGCGTCTAAAGGCCTCGAAAGATATTTATCAAAAAGTAGGTCACAATGTCCTACTTTTTGAATTTTGCAGACATTCAAATTTCACATTTTCAATTTTAGATGCATATTTTAGACACTATGAAAGCTAGGATCATCAAACTTTGTCAGTTGATGCATCTTGAGTCTTCATAGTCTGTTGACCAAAAAGTAAGTCACCATGACCTACTTTTGGAATTTGATGGCTACATATTAATATTTCAGATATTATTTGACTTACAATTATAAAACTTTGTCAGTTGATGCATGTTGAGTTTTCAGTGTGTTGACTAAAAAGTAGGTCACCGTGACCTATTTTTGGATTTTGACGGCTATATCAGAATATCTCAGATACTATTTGACTTACAATCATCAAACTTTGTCAGTTGATGCATCTTGAGTCTTCAGAGTGTGTCAACCAAAAGTAGGTCACTGTGGCCTTCTTTTGAAATTTGACGGCTATATTTGAATACTATTTGACTTGTCAGTTGATGCATCTTGAGTCTTCAGTGTGTCGACCAAAAGTAAGTCACCGATACCTACTTTTGGACAGTTACATTTCAATTTTCAGGTACTATTTGACTTAAGGTAGTACTCTATATCGTCATAATGGCTGACTTCCTTTAAAAACATGGATGAAAAAATCTATATCAGCAATATAAAACTTTTACTTTTCCATTTAAATACCTAGCTGAGTAGCTCAGTAGGTTAGAATACCGACTGCTGAATTGTAGGTGGCAGGTTCGAGTTCAACAGGGGTTTTAAATTTTTTTCAGATGACCTACTAAAACTGTATGTTTTGACAAAATAAAGTAAATTTGAAAATTTTCAACTTCAAAATATTGTTGTACATATCCTTCACTTTTCATCTACATCAAATTTCTCTGGTGTAGCATACCTCCTTAACATCATCAAACTATGTTAATTGATGAATCTTGATTTGTTAGAATTTTTGCCTGTTCTACAATGTATTAGAAGAGCGATTTTAGGCCCATGGGCCTCTTGTTATTTGCATGTTTTGATTTACGAATAACATTTATCAAACACTTATATTCGTATTGTGGCATTAATATCCAGTTAATGTTCCTTTCATGAGTTTAACCCAGCCTCTCATGCTACACACAAATTCCCTGGATTTAAACGAGACCCAAACTTGCAGGACAAAATCCACACGTTGGCCTTTGTGATAGACGCCAGTACCATTAACGTCATCAATACCGCTGTCGAACACCAAATGAAAGAAATCCAGAGCTTAACTGTTGAGAGGGGTAAATATTTTTTCATGGCATAACAAATCAAATGTTTTTTTCCTATATATCAAAATCAAGAGTCAATTTTCATGCATATTTGGCATTAAAAATGTTGTTCATCCAGCTTATAATGAAAAAGGAGACGATTACAGATATTGATTTGAGATTAGAACACATACGGACCCTTAGTAATTTGAGGCGGGATTAGGTGCCTATGCGGAGTAAACACCCCCTGTTGACCGATCGCATTTGCCGTGAGCCCAATAGCTAAATCTTGATCAGATAAATGAAGTAATACGTAGTCAAAAACAGTGTAACAAAAATAACCTAACAATTGGTATGAAACACATCAAACAGGATTTGACGTAAAAAGATTAGTCTAATATAGCAACATCGCAATAATCATTTCATCATTTGGAATATGAAAAATTCAACTTGATTTTTAATTTTTACAGGTATTCCGCAGGTTATCTATTTGACAAAGCTAGACAAAATTTGTCCTGATGTAGACAATGACATAAGAAACATCTTCACGAGCAGCGCGTGTAAACAAGCAGTGGATACGGTGGCTGACGTCATTGGAGTTCCCAGATCGCATGTCTTCCCCGTCAAAAACTATGAGAAAGAAACTCGACTACACACATCAATCGATATTTTGGCTCTCTCAGCATTGCGTCAGACTTTGGTATTTGCAGACGACTTCTTGGAAGATCAAAGTGAATTTGCAGAATGAATGTGCATACATAACCGATTGTTTGGAAATTTTGGATCCGTTCTGTGAACATTTGAGATAATTATGTCGTGTAAATATTCACTTCAAAACATTAGACACACTGCCATTTTAAAAATACAAGCAGTATACGTATTTCTGAATTACAAGCTAATAAAGAGGTACAGATATTTAAATGAGAGGAGCACTGTAGACTAATTGAAGAACAAGATAAGAATAATAGAAAACGAGTTAATAGTAATAAAAATAGTAATGATATATTGTAGTTATAAGAATATTAATAGTGGTGGTAGAAAAAACAGCAGCAGCAGCAGCAGCAGCAGCAGCAGCAGCAGTAGTAGTAGTAGTAGTAGTAGTAGTAATAGATTAAGTAGTGATAATTGTTGTTGTTAGTTGTTGTTGTTGTAGTTGTGATATTAGTAGTAGCACTACTGCTAGTAGTAGTAGTAGTAGTAGTAGTGGTAGTTGTAGTAGTAGTAGTAGTAGTACTAGTGGTAGTTGTAGTAGTAGTAGTAGTAGTAGCAGTAGCAGCAGTATTTGTGATAGTAGTTGTAAAAGTAATAATGATGATGATAATAATATAATAGCAGCAGCAGAAGCAGCAGCAGTAGTAGTAGTAGTAGTAGTAGTACGTAGATGTATTGAGACGAAATATTTCAAATAACACGTTGCTCGTCCAGTTCTTACCATGTATGTTTGAATTATGCACGCCACACGAGTGTAGCAAAACTTTATATTAGGGTTTAGTAAACAAGAGGGTACGGTGTCATTAAATCAAAATGGAATTTTGTCAACTACTTCTGCTATTAATTCAACGCTTCCTCAAACAAAATTGTGTCTTCTTTTTTGTCAGATTTTTAATTGTTCCCCAATGATATCAAATATTCTATCACTCATTTGGTACAAAATATTAGACCAGTATAAGGAACTTCAAGATATAAAGCCGAAATGGAATTTCAATATACAGTTTACTTGTTTGAAAGGTGACAATAACGAACAGTTATCAGCTTATAAACCTCATAATGAATACAAAATCAAGTACTCTGAAGTTGAAATAAAAAATATTCTGGAGTTCATCATTGACATTATCTTTTGATCTTTGGTGATTAGGTTTTTCAACATTCTATAGGAATACCCGTGAGCTTGAATTGTGCTCCTTTGTTAGCTGGCCTGTTTTTATATTCTTATGAAGCAGAATTTATTGAAAAACTTCTACATGAGAAGACAAAATCTCTTGCTGTGACCTTCAACTCGATATTTACATATATTTATGTAGCAATATTCCATTACCACCTGCATAGGGTGTTTATATCTCTCAACATAAATGATACACTAGAGGTTGTTCTGCGTAGCATCAGTTTTTAAATCGTCATTATAATGATCTACTTTGCTCATATATGACCTATCACTGGGTAAAATGCTGTCTGACGTGTTTCATACCAATTGTTAGGCTTTTCTTGTCACACTGATTTGGCACACTGATTTGTACTACGGATTATTCCGTTTACCTGATGAAGATATAGGACCCACGGCGGGTTTGACCAGTCGGCAGGTGATGCTTACTCCTCCTAGGCACCTGATCCAACCTCTTGTATGTCCAGGGGTCCATGTTTACCGAACTCTTTATGTTGCATTACTTATAGGGGTAATGAGATTGATCACTATTCGTTATATTTGCCTTTTATTCCTGCACACAGAAGAGGTGGGGTCAGATGGTTTTCAGTAGTGTGTATCCCTTGTTGATTAGTCAAATATTTCAAATATTGATTTATGTTTTTAAAAAAGTATCAGTGACGGCTTGCATTTGTAAGTATCATTATTACGACCGCAGAATCTGTCAAATTATGACTGTAACGCCAAATTATGCATTCTGTCACATATCCAAACAATTGACAGACATAATCTTCATATGCAGAGACGGTAATGGAATATTACTATAAATAGATGGGAAGTTCACAATGGTAGAGCATTAAGTTAATTCACCCCATTTGCCATACAGTTTGGTGTATGTTGCCATTTACATCTATGTACTATAAGATATCAAAATATGATACGAGATTGATCACTGTTCGTTATCTTCACCTTGCATGATACAGATTGGGAAAATTCTTTAGTGTCTTTTATTTCGCGTGCAATGAGGTACTAGTATATTACATCAATATTATGAAAAGATAGATATTCTGGTATACCCAGGGGTCCATGTTTGTCCTAATCCTAATTTTGAATTTCTAATGGGCATTTTGAAATATTGGTCACTGTTATTTTCCCGTTATATAGAATGCCGTTCATATATCTCAATGTTGAGTCAAAACTATAATAAAGACACTTATTTGGAATGCATGGGTACTGAATTAAGTAAGTATATATTTCTATGGATATACATAAAATGCAATTAGATAAGTCTTTTTTATCAAGTTATGAGACGGGACACCTCTTTTATCAAAGTTAGTAACAGTATGTATTTGATTCATGATGTCAAAACGACAGCGAAGTTGTTAAAGATTATTACATTTTTCTGAACATCTGATGGATTACAGATATATCGAACTTTAAAGGATTTCCTCTCCAATTACAAGCCACTAAAGGACATGATTACATCAGAAATTAATATTGTACGAGTAGGCCACACTAGGTGCAGGGAAATGTTCTAAGTCAAACCGAGTTCTTCGCACTGACGATACTTCCTGCTAAGCTAAAATAAATGTGTTTAAATGAATGATATAAGGCAGAAGAGATCAATGTTTACCGTTTAAAGATACAAAATCCTTCTCTTTGCTTTTATGTACGTTAGTTGCTCATTAACGGACCTTTAAACAGTGTGTTGGTTTTATTTGACCTATATCCATTACATACAGACCTGTCGTTTTAGTTTCAGAAAACTGAATAACCCGGCATAAATATTGTATTCCGGGAATTCAGAACGGAAGTCACAATAGTGTCAGAAAAAAACCCTTCTTTAAATATGATGTTCCAAGTATTCAAATGAAAAGTTGTTAGAGATTCAATAAAGCAATGAAACCTGTCTAAGTATGACGTTCCACGCATTCAAAATAAAAATCACAGTAGTTTACAAATTTTACAAACATCAATTATGACGTTCAAGGTTAGCAAATTGAAATTTTGCAGACGGTCATATTCATACTGAAACAATTTTTATCGGCTTTGTTTTTAGATTCTAGACGAATTTCCTTACAACATGGGAAAATGATAACGATTTAACTCCCCCTTAATAACTCTGCTCAAAACTGCTCTGGTACTTAATTTTCTTAAATAATTCACGTGGCGTCTGAAAAAAATGGGTTCACTTACATTGATAAAAGGTGAAATCTCATAACTCCTATAAGCAATACAAAAGAGATAGTTTGACAAACACGAACCCCTGGAAACACCAGAGGTGGGATCAGGTGCCTAGGAGTAGTAATCATCCACTGTCGCCCAGTCACACCCGCCCTGAGCCCTGTATCCTGATCAGGTAAACGGAGTTATCCGTAGTCAAAATCAATGTTCCAAGAACGGCCTAACAATCGGTATGAAACACGTCAGACAGCATTTGAGCCAATTATAGGTTGTATTGACGGACTATATCGTTATAACGACCATAGACTTTGTGAAATGTTGACTTCAATCGAGACTATTGAAACCCCTGTATCATCAACTTGTTTGTCAGTAGCTTGCCTCGATTTAAAAAAAAAAAATATGAATATACACAGAACACGTTCTTGTGGATCGAATCAGTTGAGATATATAAACACTTTATGCAGGTGATAATGGAGTTTTGCTTCATTAATATGGGAAGTTGACGATGGAGAAGCTGAAATATTCCATTTTTCATATAGAGATATATACATATACATGTATTGTCATGCAAACCAGTGATGCCCTATTGAGATCCCATCCTACGATTAGTGCATTACCTATGGATGTTTGTATTTTAGTATGACTAATCATGACACTGTTGCTCTAAAGAAAATACTGTAGAATATCATCGTTTCAAACGATTTTTTCCCAATGAAAGGGGAAGATAACGAACAATTGTTATCCCCGGGTTTGAATCTACACTACCTGAGGAGTTTTACATATCAATATGAATATGATCTTTGCTTTTCTCGTGAAAATGTCTAAGGATTTGGTCACGCTTTCCATGGTGAAATCATACTTCATACGAGATGATTTAACGAGCCATTAAATATAATTTTGGTGTAATGAGTTACCCTAAACCTGTCCTTCTGTTTGATGGTGACAGACATATTAGGTGCAGTGTAATTCCGGATGGACATCGAAACGATTCTATTTGATCAGGATTGGATGAAACAATGCTTTACAATAAACATTGTTTTTCCTTTGTCAAATACAAACATAACACATTTTTGGTACGAATCATTAATACTATTACTATCTAAATTACATGTAATATGTATTATCTTTGATAAACTTGTTACAACACAAAGCCCGGCACAAACGCACATTTTCCTTACACTTTCATATCATATATCCGATAACATCTTCGCGGCAGTTATGACGCCATCCTCAAGCAACATTTGTGTATTCCATTAAAATCTAATTTGTATAATTGGCATGGGTTTGAAACCAGCAGGAGTTTAGATATTTTTCCTGGTTACTTTCCACTAAAGGTGAAGTTTTAATTAAATAAAATAAATTTGAAAGTTTTCAATTTCAAAAATTTCTTGTAAATATCCCCCACTATTCATCATCATCAAATTTTCCTGGTGTGTTATTCCTATGGAACCTTATGCAGCTTTTATAGACGCTTTGATTAAGAGTGTCCCAATCCTCAAAAGTGTGCTATCATTATAACGCTACACTATCAAAGCTGATGTCTGTAATCAAAGAAAGTGTAGTTTGTAGTTATATAACGTCTTACGATTGCAAGTAATCGAACGACGACAAAGTTAATATTTTGATTCAATCTTTAAACAAAAGATTGATAATTTTCAACGTTAACTTTCCCTTTTCTCAGAATCTACAAGTAGATTAGTAGGAAGTTTAGTATCTCAGTCAAAGGAAATGGTGTTTTCATACGGTATAATTAAAGCAAAATTATGGTATAAGGATAGGTAAATTCTCAACGTGATTGTTAATTCGCTAGGCAATGAAAGTGAAAGTCATGTATCAGTTGGTACAACAAAAAACACTAACTGACAACTATGTAGGAGTCAACATCTGTGACACTTTAACGAAAGCTGATGCCAATGTGATTCAACAAATTGTTATTGGACCGTAAACAGCGAACAAACGAAATGACTTTACCTTAACCTAACTTTGGTATTTCCTTTACTATAAATGTTTTCATGTTTCGGTTTAGTACGTCCTATTCATGCATATCAAAACAGAAAATCTTATTTTTACACACACACCGATCAGAATTGACTTATTCAGTAAATATGCAGTTTCGGGTTTGTAGTTTTTTCCAATTTTTTCTTCTTTCGTTTTTATTGATTTCATTGTTTATGATGTAATTGTATGTATTTAGAAAAGTGCTTAATATAAAAAGAGAACATTAGAAGATGCCATGAAATATCAGATACTTTGGAAATTCAACTTTCGTTCTGTTAAAAGGAAAATGATTACATTTCTTACATATTGCCAAGGTATCAATTGGATTTAAAATTTTGAATGTTGTGAAACAAGGTTTTAATTTAATTTGATATTCTGAATGTTGCGGAACAAGGTATACTATGATATCATAGCTTTATATATCATTACATTTATCGTACATTGTGGATCAGCTCTTTTGAACAAATAGGTCATATACTATTTCGCTCCACCTTTAGCATTGCTCGGCAAGCTTAAAAATCTTAAGCATGTAGTATGCGCTGTATTTGTAGATTTATTGAAGCTGTAGTGCTAGGTGTATTTATATATATTGTTTTGTTATGATTCCCTGTTGATATTGGCCTCATTATGTAATTCTTTTAGTTTGTACTGAAAAAGGGATATTTTGATAATCTGATTGTACGTGTTGTTGATCATTTTAGCGATATATATATATATATATATATATATATATATATATATATATATATATATTTATTGTTTTCTTTGAAAAATTTCCTTTTTCAACACAAGATACTTACTACTATTTTTTCCGATTCAGATGAATTAAAAATACTAATAAATAATGCCCGAACTTCTGATGCAAAAATACAGAGACCGATTAGCTACATGGATAGGTAAGAAGTGCCACTTCCGGTTGTTGTACAAGATCAGCAGAGACGGATGTTCTGCGCAGACGTTCCATCAGAAGTGTGACGGTCAGGGACCCACAGTGACGGTGCTGTACAACACTAACAACACGATATACGGAGGTACCTGTCACAGAGCTGGAACTCTAATGACGAATACATCAGTGATTCAAATGCCTTCTTGTTCCGACTGCAGTATAACGGGTCGTCCAATCCAGTCAAAGTTCCTGTCAATAGTTCTTATGTTGATATTTATAATGGATTCGGAGATAGGTATGAGTATGATGAACTCATGGAACAAACCTGTAATAGATACAGATGTGCTATTGGTGGATACGGACATCATAATTATGGTCCAACTTTTGGAGGCAACTATGACCCTCCACCCAGAGATATCAGATTAAAGTCTGCAAATCGATTTGCAATGAATGATTTTCATGGTTCATCCTTTGGGGCCAACCACGACCTTTGCTCATTTACTGGAACCATATCAAAGTCTGGGAACCAGTTTGCATTGAATGGTAGTTTGAATATGTCAGACATTAACTATAATTACAACGGAGAAAACACCAACTCTATGACAAATAACAATCTGACAGTCACCGACCTGGAAGTGTACCTTGTTGTTGGTAAGAAAATGTCCTGTTTTAACATCCTAACGCTTGATAATCGTCTTACCAGGAGAAAAATAGTATAATGTTTGATCTTGATTTGGTGAAAATATCTTTTTCTAGATGGACCCGGTACAAGGCTTGTCGATAAACCGTGGCGGGAACCTCCTGAATGGAACACTGAGGTGAGACTGCTCTTCTGATGTTGATAATGAAAGTAACTTGATGTAACTGATATTTAAAATAACAACTCAGCATTAACGGTCGTAAACAAGAAATGGGAGGATGTTTATTCCTATTCTAATGCAGTTCACGAAGTTTGCTTGAATATATATGTTATTTCGTTGAGTTTTATATTATGTTGTAAATAAATTTTGAATAACTCAAGGAATCATTACGGTTTTTCACAATTCTCCCATGACATTACAATCAAATTACTAGAATTTTACATGTGGTTTACATCACCTCTGGCATATGTTGTGGTAAAATACATTTAAATTTACTTCACAGCTGTTAATATTTTCATGAGGAGCAAAGATAGGGGCTTGGTAGAACATTTACTCGTCCCATCAATATATCTTTTTGTAAGGGTTTTCATGTTTAGGAATCCAGCAAAGAGATGATAACTCATTCCATTGACTGGATTTTTAGATTTTTATGAAAATTAAAACCCGCAAAGTATTCTGCATTTTCCAGCTCATGGCATATTTTGTGAGATGTAAGTCTTAGATTAGAATTTTCCGATATTTTCTGTCGGAGTGATTCCAAAGTCGACCTTGCGCTGCGCAGTAAACATTAACCAATAACCTAACTTGGTAAATTTTACAGTTCATATAATCGACTTTCCCGATTATTAAGTGTAAACTGCGCCAAGTTATAATGTATAAGAGAGTTTAAAATCATCATCCTGAAATAATTTAGGTGCACGTCCTTCACATTTTTGCCTTTTTTTCAGTCTTTCCACTCTCTTAAAGACTACATATCGAAATATCATCCTCTTGAAGATACAAGTGTGAAGAATGTAAACATTTTACTGCTTGGTCAAGTTGGAGCTGGAAAATCGAGTTTTTTCAACACCATTAACTCAATTTTCCGTGGAGAAATTACATCACGTGCATGTTCAGGAAGTTCAGAACACAGCTTGACAACAACGGTAACTATATCATTCAGATCCAAAATTTTGAAATCGAATTTTTGTCATTAAATGAATAATCAAAATCGTTGATAATCTAGATTTTACCGGTAACCTCAAATGAATATTGACATTCATAACCATTATTGTCCAAAATGATATCCCAAATCTGGCGTGCTGGGGTCCGTGTGTGTTCAATGTTAGATTTATTATTCGTCATTACATATCTGAGATTCAACACTGTTCGTTTTCTCTGCCTTTTTTACTATGCCCTTTTCACTATATAGCAATATTCTTCGTCAAAACACTTAAGGCTTGTACTCCAACATGTTTCAAGTTTAAGTATACACCCTGCATTTCCCACCAATATAGTTCTACAATTACATCCAAACTTTTTAAAATTACAAACAAACCTCACTGTGCCCAAACAGAGACCATCTTATACGTAATTCAACGACATGTTCTTGTTCTTCATATTTTCGTCAACTATTGTCCTGCTGATAGTGTCATTTTTGCTGATGAGTATCCGAAAGTACTTCTTCTAAAATGTCCTAATTTGAGATAATTCCGGACTTTCTATTGGCGATAGAACTTTGTCTCTATTATAAATGCTGCCGAAATTATACCAGACCATGGGCTAAATACGAAAAATAAGAACTTGATGTCTTGTCAGAATGGATAAAAAGTATAAGAGGGATTTTGCAATCCCGCATTCGACACAACAAATCTAAAATACCTTCCGTCTATACTTCCGTTTTCAGTAAATCAGAAGTGATAAAAGAAATAGATAAGTTACACGAGAAAGATGTTTTGATTCCTGCTGGCGAGGTCTGTAGCAACATTGTCTTTGTTTGCAAGGCTCATTTTGACAATTGTATCTAAAACGAACTTCGCATTACTTCACATTTGGTAATCGTACTTATACTCCGACTGCCTTTTCAAAACTTGACATTCTTCAAAATCATGATTCTGTTTTATACAAATTTAATACCTCAGTCAATGAAACAGATGAACATTAGTCGCCGTACCTACACTGTATTTCAAAACTTACATATGTAAAGAAGATACATTGCTGGATCCATTAACTCATCGGACTAGCCTCTATCTTTGCTCCTCACAAAAATATAAACTCTGTGAAGGAAGAACTTCAACTACATTGTGTCATAACATACCGGTATGCCAGAAGAGACGTAAATGAAATATGGATTCCTAAATATTCTAAAGAAGTTCTAGTGAATTCGAAATCACAATCCTTTGTGAAATCAACAACATCAAAACGTATGTATTCCCAACACTTTACACAACCATTCCTCGTTATAAATTAAAGACTAAACTTTTTGTTTTGACACCAGAGCAAGTTGCATCGTTAACAAAAAATGGGAAAATGAAATATTCATATAAAGTGATCAGTAATTCATAAAATTACTTTCTTAAACTCTACTTTGATACTACGCACAAGTAATCTAAAGTTGATATCAAAAAGATGCTGGAGTTCGTCATTGACAATATCTTCGTAGTCTTAGGTCCTCCAACAATTTCTTGGAATTCACATGAGTACACATTGTACGCCTTTGTTAACTAACGTGTTTGTTTATTCCCATGGGGCAGCATTTATTCAAAAACTTCTACATGAGAAGGGAAATGTGTAACTGTAGCTTTCAACTCAACATTTAGATATATTGACGACGTTTTATCTATTAACAATAATAATTTGCATTAGTGTATTGATTCGATCTATCCCTATCAACTCGAAATAAAAGACATTACAGCGTCTTCCACATCCGCTTCGCATTTAAATACTTTATTGAACATAGATAGTATGGCAAGCTAAAAACTTTATGACAAACCTGATGATTTCAGCTTCAGTTTCTCCACCGTCAAATTCCAATATTCATGTAGCAATATTCCATTTATAAAGTTTTTTTTAACCGCCGCGGTGGTCTAGAGGTTAGAGCGTTTGCCCTGCATGCGGAAGTTCACGGTTCGAATCCCAGCCGCGACAGACCCAAGTTGTTAGAACAGGTAGTGATAGTTCCATCGCCAAACGCTCGGCATCAGGTGTGAATTTCACGGGACCTCGGAGATGACCTTAAAACGGATGCCCTGTGTCACAGTAGATGTTACACGCTAAAGAACTATCACTGCTCAATGGCCGTAAGCGCCGAGCAAAGGCCTAAATTTTAAGCCCTTAACCGGTATCGATGGCGTCTCCATATGAGTGAAAAATTCTCAAGGGAGACGTTAATCAATATACAATCAGTTAATCCTTTGTTTTTATATTTCATCAGCTAAGAAAATACAGAGTTCGGGAACCTACCTCCGGTCAGTATCTGAATCTAAGATTGTGTGATATGCGTGGATTAGAAGAGAGCGTAGGCGTCAAGACACAAGATATTGCCTTGGTTTTAGATGGCAACATTCCGGAACATTACCAGGTGACAGAGATCAAATGTACATTTCTGTTTTGTCTATTTCATTGGGCTTTGCAAGACAAAACATGAGGTCGTAAGTTCAAATTTAACGGCTTCACGTTGGTGAAAGTGTCACTATAGTAAAATGCTGATTTTATCGGTCCTTTCAAAATATGCAGAATCATTTCCTTCAAAAGTCAATTTTTCATTCCCAACCATTATACGTTTTTATGGTTTGGTTTACGAATGACATTCATCAGACATTTCTATTCGTCATTAATATTCAGTTAATTTTCCTTTCGTCAGTTTAACCCAGCCTCTCATGCTACAACGAAATCCCCTGGATTTAAACGAGACCCCACGCTGCAGGACAAAATCCACACGTTGGCCTTTGTGATAGACGCCAGTACCATCAGCGTTATCACTACTGCAGTCACCCACCAAATGAAGGAAATCCAGAACTTGAGTGTTGAGAGGGGTAATTGTTTTCTTCATGGCATAATAAAAGAAATGTTGTTACCAATATATGATATTAAGAGGATGATCAATATATGGAATAGTAAGCTTTTATGTATATCTCAGGTTAGGAAATGTTGATTTAGCTTATTATGAAGAAACATCCCATGTTTATCGAGCCGCCGTGATCTTTCTTACTTGATGAAGTAAACTGAGTAACCCATACTCATAATGAGTATGCATTACAATAACCATCTAATAATTAGGTGTCTGAAAATACAAACATTATGCTATTCAACTTGATCTTTACAGGTATCCCACAGGTTATCTATTTGACAAAGCTAGACAAAATTTGTCCTGACGTAGACAATGACATAAGAAACATCTTCACAAGTAGCGCGTGTAAACAAGCAGTGGATACGGTGGCTGACGTCATTGGAGTTCCTAGATCGCATGTGTTCCCCGTTAAGAACTATGAGAAAGAAACTCGATTACACACATCAATCGATATTTTGGCTCTCTCAGCTTTCCGTCAGACTTTGGTATTTGCAGACGACTACTTGGAAGATCAAAGTGAATTTGCAGAATGAATATGCATACATAACCGGTTGTTTGGAAATTTCTGTGAACGTTTCAGAACGTATATATGATTATGTCATCATATAAATATGCGCTTCAAAACATTGGCATACTGTAATTTTAAAGAGATACAAGAGGTATACGGATTTCTACATTACAAGCTAATAAAGAGGTACAATCATTAAAATGAGAGTAGTACTGTTTTCGAATTAAATAAGGATGATAGTGACAGGTGAAGATAATTATAGAAATTAAATTGATAATGATAATATGCAGTAGTACAGTGTAGTAGTAGTAGTAGCAGTAGTAGTAGTAGTAGTAGTAGTAGTAGCAGTAGTAGTGATAGTAGCAATATTAGTGGTGATAGTAGTAGTAGTAGTAGTAGTAGTAGTAGTAGTAGTATAATTACTACTATTACAAACTCTGAAGCATGCTACTACCCCTCCAAAGCGTTTCGTGTCATTCCGTGCAGACCGTCCATCGTTCTGTTCAAACCGTTTCGTGCAAGATTCGTTTCGTACATGATCAAGCCACGGCCATAGAAACATGCAAATCATTCAAACCACGCTCTAAGAAACTTACATACGGTACAAGACATTTCGGTATTTGGGATCTAGGACAGGTGAACATCATTTGGAATTCTGGCAATTATTTAAAATATTCAGCAAGACAGTGAAAATCTGCAAATAATCGAAAAAGTTATTTTAAAACCATCAGGCAGAGCTAATTCTGATACATTCGTAACACTTGGAGCAATTTTGACACCGTGGTAGTCTCCAGCAAGTACAGATGCGCGATACATCTCTGCTATTTTCAAATAAAATATTTTCATCAAAACTGTTTATCAGAACTATCTGCATAATGCAAAGACCGACCTGTGTTTAATCTGTATATTCTGCGCGAATTTCATCTCTGATGTAAAACAAACATTAATTTGTCTTTATTCCAACGTTTTCATTAGTCATTCAGCTAGAAAGTAACACTGAAATTTACCGCGTCGTACATGAGCAATCATTTTAAAATGGATAATTATCATTTCTTTTAATGTATCTTTTTATGTATCTAGAATGTCATTTCTTTCTCAACCTTGTTATATATCTAGAATATCACCATTGCATTGAAATTATTTCTTGTTTAAACTATCCCTAGAAAGAACCAAATAATGTTGAAAAAAATCAAAGCGTGCAGGCTATGTCCACCGTTTCGTAAAGACTGTTCACAAAGCGTTGCAAGCCACGCCTACAAAGTGGTCAGTATTTCGTTCGAAGTGTTCCGGGAAAACCGTTCACCGTTCCGTGCAAAAATCGTGTCTTACTGTTCCGTGCAAGTGGTGCAGTAGTACGCTTCAGGGTCTGTACTACTACTACAGGTACTACTATTACTACTACATATAGAAGCAGCAGTGAGCAACAGGACCACCAGGCTATCACAACCAAGGAACTACTAACGACGAGGAGCAGAACCCAACTATCACTAACTACTTACATCGAGGAACGGGAATAAGTTATCACAATGTAAGGAACTGCTAACGGTGAGGGTCCACTTACAAGAATCAATCATCTACTAACCGTGAGGGATTGTGCCTAATTTTTGCAGTCCACGAAAATACAAACGGTGACTGACAGGCATGGCTTAGTTATCACAAATGGATACCTGTTAACAGTGAGAAACAGGTCGCAATTACCATGATATAAGGAACTAATAAGGGAGAGTCACAACGCCCAATTATCACAACCCAAGGAACTACTAAAGAACAACCAACAATGAGGACCAGGGTCCAGTTATCATAATCCAAGGAATTACTAAGGAACAACCAACAATGAGGACCAGGGTCCAGTTATCATAACCCAAGAAACTACTTAGGAACAACCAACAATGAGGACCAGGGTCCAGTTATCATAATCCAAGGAACTAATAACGATGAGGGGGGACAGGTTCAGTTATTACAGCCATAGGCCTACTAAGAAAGAGGAACAGGACCCAGTGATCACAACCGAGGAACCACTGACGACAGGGAGCAGGACCCAGCTAGTACTAACCAAACAAAACTACTCACAGCGAACAATAGGGCTAACTTATCGTAATTGGGACATATCGTCTGCAAGGATTTGGGCTCAGATATCACAACCAAGGAACTATTTACATTGAGGGACAGGGCCCAGTTATGTTAATGAAATTCTCCATTACCAATGCAAATGAGGCAGCGTACACACATCAAAGGATTGGCCCAGCATTTGGAAATGTTAAAAGCGTCAATACTGAACTGAACTAACCAGTCTTACTCTGGATAAATTCAAAAACAAAAACAAAAATGAGTTAACTAAGCAGTACATTTAAGCGTTATGTTAACTCGTTCTATCGACGATTTATAATGAGGATTTCGTACCTGAGGGGTAAAGCTATATAACTAGTGTTGAACTTCGATGAAGAATAAAATAATATGAAAACATTAAATAGAATGATAAATCAGTACAATCTGGAATTGGAAGCACAGTAAAAACATGAAAAAATAATTAGGGGGACTAAGTGAGGATGTTCAAAATAATAATGAATAAATGATTCAAAAAATCAAAAATTATAAAACTGACTGCTAATGATGATACTGTCAGAAGAAGGAGACTGCAAAACGAAAGTGGAAAACAAATAAAACAACACTGAGTAAAAACTAGGGAAAACTAGGCCACAGTCATTCTGGTGAATTTATTGAGTTTGTTCAAGCCATAGAGGTGGGCTAACTTCAATCTATGCATACATAATTTCTCCTTGTTTTTTTCTCCCCAGTGAGTCCAGTGAGTATCATGGTCAATGGCTACTACTCTTATGTCTTCCCATTTATTGAGTAAACATTGAAATGCTTAATATCAGGTTCTTTGACCCTTTTGGTTTTAATGGTAGACTGGTGGTTATCGATCCTTCTACGTAGGTCCCCAGTTTCACCTACGTATTGCTGTTGACATACATTATAGCGTATGGAATAGATGCAGTTGTCTGTGCGACAGGGTGTGTCCTCAAGAATTCAGTAGCATCGGCTCTTAAAACTGTACTCGCGCTGTTTGCACTTAAGGCATCTGCCGTCAGAACATGTCTTAAAGGGGTTCGCTCCTGAGATTTGGAGCAATGTCAATTTTTTTGGAAGAGTATTTTTGATTTCTTCATTAAAGGGGAATTAGGAAATTAAAAAGAAAAAATGGGGTTGCAACGCTTGTTATTGAGCTATAGTGTTGTAAACATGACCATTTTGCACTTAAAATTTATTCAGTTAAACTTGATATTTCTGTTGGTGTCAACACAACATAAGCAACACAAATAAATCATTACTTAAAATAGATACATAATCATGTCTTCCAACACTACATATAAAGAATCCCAATAAATTAATACTAGTAATGGAAATAAATAATGACCTTTTTGCACTTAATATACGAAAAACTTCATGATATTAAAATTGAGTTTAAAACGACATATTAGAAGTAATGTCAATTTCTAAAATTTTAAATACTTTTCAAGGTCTAGTCTTACAATTTAAAATGCAACTTTAAAAAAAGGGGGGGGGGTAATTTTTTTAAAGAATTATTGGCGAAAATACTGATTTTGTATACAAAATTTCGAGTACATTAATTAAAACTTTCTAAAGAATTGGTGTTCTTTTGGGGAAAATATATCAACCAAGTTAATAAATTACAACATTTGAACTAGTTCCAAGTCTCAACTACCTGTATCATAAATCATAAAACTGAAATACATGTATAGGGGTATAAAAATAGACGATACATTGGATAAAACAGAAACTGTAATATCATGCGGAATTAGAACTTTTTGATTAACGAATCCTTCCGCCACAAAATATAGTCCTGCCAAACCCTTTCAAAATTTGAATTGACACAAAAATTTTCAATTGGATAGGGTTCAGCAATAAATGTGTGATATGTTTGTACCAATGGTATCAATATTGAACCAGTAAATACTTAGTTGTATCAACCTGCGCAGTTGTACTGAAAACCTTAGGAGATAACATCCTTAAAGCCCCTGATGGGCAAATGATTCTGCAATTTGGTTCACACCGCCATGTTTCTCGGATTTCTGGGACGTTTGAAGGTAGTCATGGTAGGTTCCTTCTTGGGTTAGTATGAAGAATGAGAATGATCTCCCTCAGAATAAAGCTTGTCTTTTAAGACCGGGTGGTACGACTTGTAACCATTGGGATTCTGTCACCTATCGAATATAGTAGGAATTGTCTGTCGTGTTTTGACACCTCGTTAATAGCTGCTTTCACGTTCGGGGCTTCATAGCCTCTCTTAAGCATAATTATGGTTTTTCAGATGGATGCTCTGTTCATGATAAAGTGCGGGAGTGGAGCAGATACGACGGACTCTAGTAACTAAATCTTTAGATACTCCTTTGACATATGGGGTAAAACTACGTAGATGAAACCGGGGACCTACATAGAATGATCAATCACCACCGGCCTATCATTAAAACCGAAAGGGTCAAAGGAATATCAAACTTCGAAGGATTTCGTTTCTGATTTTAAGCCACGGTAGGACATGAATACACCAGAAGTTAATATTCTAGCAGTAGATGAAATGGGTGCAGGGAAATGTTCTAAGTCAAAACATAGTTCTTTACACTGACAATACGTCCTGCTAAGCTAAAATAACTGTCTTTGAATGATATAAGGCAGAAGAATTAAATGTTTAAAGAATACTGATCCAAACTTTTTCTCTTTGCTTTTGTCAACGGTTTCAGATAGACAACTAAATACACATGTGTGATTATCAGACTCTTCCAGGTGACATTTGAACATTTAAATGTCAATGTTTTAAGTATGGTGTATGCCTCTTATGTTCGGTTTGAAAGGAATTTAAAACAGTCTTCTAAATCTATTTGACGTATATCCTTTTATATAGAACTGTATACATATATATCATTACACTGCACAAGACATGCAGACATTAGCCCGTCACATTCCAGTGGAGTGAATTCGTTAGCAAGAATTACCCATTTCCCAAGTTTCTAAAAACAAAATAGCCACCCTAGTTTTCAGAAAACAAAGTAACTCCGGTTTAAATATGATATACCGGGAATTCAAAACGAAAGTCACCCTAGTTTCAGAAAACAAAATAGGCCCGTTTAAATATGATGTTCCGGGTATTCAAATCGATTTTTTAAAAGGATTTTTATACAGCAATCAAATCTGTGTGTATGACGTTCCACACACTCAAAATAAACGTCGAAGTAATTTACAGTGTAGTGCTTTAAAAACTTCAAATAGCGTTAGCGTTAGCCCCGCAAGCAGAAGGTTGGAGTTTGAATCCCGGCCGCAACAGGACTAAGTAGTTAGTGACAGTTCCATCACTGAACGGTCGGCGTCAGGTGTGAATGTCACGGGTCCTCGGAGATGACATTAAAACAGTAGGTGTGGCACGCTAACGAACCCTCGCTGCTCAATGGTCATAAGCGTCGAGCAAAGGCCTAAATTTGAAGCCCTACACCGGTATCGGCGACGTGTCCATATGAGAGAAATGTTCTTGAGCGAGACGTTGAACAATACAAAATTCAAATCAAATCAATTAGCCTAAACGACATTCGAGGTTATGAAATGAAAATTCGACAATTTTGTAGACGGTCAAATACTGACGCAGTTTTTATCAGCCTCTACTTTCAGATTCTACAGGAACATCATAATACCATGGGGTTTCTAATAACGATTTAACTCCCCTGTTATAACTTTGCTCAAAACTGCTCTGGTACTCAATTTCTTCAAATTAATCATGTTATGTCTGAAAAATTGGGTTTCACTAACACTAATCTCTTACTATGAACTTTGTTTTGGAGTATTCCAGATTAGCTAATACCTACTGGAACTGGTTATTGTAATGCTTGTGTTTGTTTAGATGTTTCATTTGTTTTCTGAAAGAGCCTTATGTCAAAATTTTCGTATATACCGTATAGCAATTTTTTTCCCGCGGGGTGATAAATGTGGCTTATTTTAGCAATTCGATAGCTTTCCTTCAAAATTCCACTCACCAATTAATTCCGACTTCAGTATTTGCAAAATAGATGACTTCCTTGTTCGCCAAAATTCATTGCGCTAAAATCATTAGCATATCTTTGAGCCAGCGAATTCTAGACCCGCGGAAACCCCCCAGCTATACGGTGTTTTGCAACACTCTAAGAACTTTCATCCGATTAACAGGCTCTGCCATCTATCTTTTTTTTTCGCGTGAACGAATCACATGATGGGCAAAACCATTAAGAAACAATTTCATGAAAAGGAATTGAAAATGTAGGGTGGGTCTTTTTTTCTTTTCTTTTTTTATTTCAGTTTTTTGTCTTAAGTACCAATACTTTAGTCATTTTCCAGGCGGAGTTCAACCGGTCTTTGACGGATGCTGACTTAAGCCTAACCAGTCTTAAAAGAACAGAGAGGTGTAAATCTAAGCCTTCTATGAGTTCTCTGCGTTATTCTGTGTTGTATGATTTTGCAATATGTAAATAGGGGGTTGGTGGATAGTCGTTTAAAAGGTGTAACAATTAGGCTACACCATCAAATTCATTTTAAACTTACTTACCTCAATTTCGAGACTGCTTGTTGTTATAGAGGCTGATTGTTGTTTTGAAGTTTTGGAGAATAAGTAATATGAAAATGCTGGAGAAATCGAATGAAAAGCACGTGATTATATTTACGCACCTTATTGTGTATCTTGTGTTTATGCAATACTTATCATTTCCATTTGTGGAACTCTTCAAATTAAAGTCGCGTAAAGTCGTGCTACCGGGACAACATACGTAAACATTACTTAGGCATACATAATATAAATTATGGTATCGGATACATATTAGGATTTTATTAGGATACATATTAGGATTTTATAAATTGAAAAAAGACTTTTTATGTTTAGCACCAGGAATTAAAACAAGTACTCATCTCTTTGACCACACAATAAAACCAATTTTATTATATAATTCTGAAATATGGGGTGGATACATAGGTTCATGGAATAAATTAAAATCATCACCATTTGATCCAGACAAACTTTTTAAATCACTTCACTGTGAGAAGCTTCATCATAAATATTCTAAATGTATTCTGGGTGTACATAAGAAAAGTACAAATTTTGCTGTACTATCAGAATTGGGGAGATTTCCTCTACATCATGATATTTTGAAATCAATCATTTGTTATTGGTACAGGCTTGAAAACCAAAATGAATTTAAACTACTTAAGGATGCTTATCTATGTAGTAAATCTTTACATTTAAACAGCAAACTGTCATGGTACTCACTAGTAGAAAAAGCTTTAGAATATATTAAAATTGGATATCCGTTAAGAGATTTTAGTCAGTATAGATTTAAGAAAATTGTAGAGAAATTACTCTGTGATAAATACACTGAAACCTGGTACAATAATCGAAATAAATTAATTGATGGGAAACTGTGCACTTATTTTAAGCTTAAGGAGCACTTTGGTTTTGAGAACTATCTTAATAAAATTAAAAATTTTGATATTAGACGATCTATTTGTAAGTTACGGATATCAGCTCATAAATCAATGATTGAAGTTGGTAGATATTCTGGTATTACTAGGAATGAACGAATATGTAACAAATGCAACTCCGGTTTACTAGGTGATGAGATCCGTTTTTTGATTAAATGTAAAAAGTTTGCTGATGAAAGAAAATCTTTTTGTGGTGCTATAGAAAAAACAGTTAAAATTTTTACCAAACTCAATGATGAACAAAAATTCATTTACATACTATGCTCTGAAGAGCTATCCATTCTAAATATAACTGGAAAATTTATTTTGAACAATATATGACACTGTATTTGTATATAACTATGTGTTATGTAATTACTTCTTTCTTTACTTGTATATGTATATGTACATTATTTGTATGTATTTTCATGCTGCCCCTTGAGGGCCCTTGATTGGAAAATAAATATAGTTATTATATAGTTATAGTTATATTATATATAACCGACTGCAAACCACAACACTGATTAAAATTCTAAAGTCAAATTTAGGAATTGATTATTCTTACAAGAAAACAGACGAACTTATTAAACTATGTGAGGGAGTGCAGGTACTAAATCTGCCAAATCTGACCGATATAAAGCATCAATCGCAAGAAGAACTGTGAAGGGAAAAACCTATATGCACATCCAACACAAGAACCTTTCTTGTAATTAATGTGATTAATATGTTTTTAAAGTCTCTCAGACTATGAAGACATTCTATTTTATCATACAATTAGGACAGGTTCATATGGCATGGACTTAGTAATCGTACACGAACACCCCCCCCCCCTCCTCAATTTCCATATTTTAGAACAAGTTATATATATGCCAAACTGCATTTTTAAAGACGTTTATAACACTAATTAACACAACTAATGCGTTTCCAAACTGCATTTAAGCTATTTTGAAAATTACAAAATATTGATGGATTTAGGACAGAGAACATCATTGTTTGGAATTTTTAAAATAGGTGTGGTGGAGTTTAAAAACATGTAACATTTTTAATACGATTGTGTTAGAATATTTGAAAAAATGCAGTTTGACCGATGGTTATTTTATTTAAAAATACACCATGTATTTTAACTCTTAAAAAGGGGGTGGGGGTGGGGTGGTATGACCGTTTCGTTTCGTTTATGGTTACAGACTACTAATTTTACCCCTATTTCATTGACCACGCAAGTAGTGCCAATTTATAAATTGAGTTTTTTTCTTAAAAATTCTTGGAGATGTCTGTGGGGTGGAATTGTGTTATTCTAGGGCATAGGTGGAAAGGAGAGGGTCTGAAAAAAAATTAAAAAAATATAATAATGGGAAATTCTGCTCTTAAGTGTGTAGTAGGAAGGTAGTAAATAGGCCATTGTTTACCTGCTTCTCAAAGGGAAAGGGAAATATGCAGGGTAGGGTTACTTGCGGTGTCATAACAGGACTTGCGTGCGGTGGATTTTCCTGAGATTCACAAATATTTTTGGACTTGAATTGCTCTAAGTCTGTGCCAAATTTCAGGTAAGTTGAGGCGGTGGAATTTTTTATATTAATTTTTATGTTATAAAGGAATGTATAGGAAAATAATTGGTAGTCTGTGTCCTTATGTCCCAGTAATCTCGCACTTGCTCGCGAGACTTGTGCATTTTCTTACCAATTTTCTTACAAGAGTCATCAAAGCGCGATAACTCTAACGAGCTGGTAATGAGAAGTATTATGAACAAGAAAGGGGAGCGTTATATAATGGCCCCAGGAAATCTGTTGAATTTTACTGACTTACAATGAAACAACCAACCAACCAACTGACCTCTGAAATATTGACTTTAAATGAACACAAGTATCAACATGTTGCTGTCATTTAAAAAGAAAGACTGCAATACGTGGACTAGAGGCATGTGTTTTAACAGAGACGTAATATTCTAAATTGAAATAAAATATGTTTTAAAACAAATTTTTTTATATTAAAAGATACCGATAGTTTACTATGAGTCTCATTGCTTAAGCTGTGATGATGTATGAATATATAGACCTTATTCTAGTTTTTACCCTTAACTTCAGAATTGAAAATCATCCTATTATTTGATTTTGACCCTAAAAGTTCAAAATCCACAGACAAAAGAATTCATTTACAAATCCCACCTCTGATATATCCCGGAGTCCGTGTTTGCCCAACTGTCTATTTTGTATTCAATATAGGAGTTACATGTATGAGATTGATCACTGTCCATTATCTTCACTTTTCATAGCAGATAAAATCTGATATAGATGATAAGTTAATGTTTGAATTACATACGTATACACAATCCTTGCAGTGATATAAATCTGAAAAAAAAAACATATTTAATAATATGATAGTTACGGGTCTACCCCGCCATTTTTGTTGTATAGTTGGTGTATTTTAAAAGTAGGTCATCTGTGTTGCCATTTAGTGGTGTTCAACAACAACTTCAGAAACGATGTCCATTTGAAGATAGTAACATCAATATATTACTTGTTTTTCTTTTTCTTTCAGCGCTGCTAAGATGAAGATGTTGTCAAGTAAAGTTCTTTGTACAAATGAATAAATTACACTCTTTGACATCAATAATTTTCATTAAGAGCACTAAAAACTGTTTCACAAACCATATGCATACAGGGTATTTTTTTAAAACTTGCCTTGTTTTTGAAACATTGCTTGTTTTGATAATCTCTTCTACCCATAGGTACAATCACATACAATCACGTACAATCACGTACAATCACATACAATCACGTACAATCACGTACAATCACATACAATCACATACAATCACGTACAATCACGTACAATCACATACAATCACATACAATCACGTACAATCACATACAATCACATACAATCACATACAATCACGTACAATCACGTACAATCACATACAATCACGTATAATCACGTGCTATCCTGTTAGGTCGTGTCTATAAATAAAGGTCGCATCATCAAGCTCCGATGGAGACGGAACATCGTTGATTTAGTGTATATATTCGTTCGTCAAGCCTTGCGAATAAAAACACCATATCAGCTCGTTGGATAAACCAAATATCGAAACGCGCAATATAGATATCCTCTATATATTATGTGTGAATGTCGGAGTGTTCGAGTAGTATTCAGCTATGTATTTTTTTTATTTTTTTTTTTTACTTTTTATGATTTCCTTGTGTGAATAAGTAATGTAACATTAGTTTCACGTAAGTATTTGATTTTACATTATTTCTATATACATTTATTACCAGCATATAGAATATTCTGGACCTGATCAGAAATCTGGCTGTATGGCACACATAGGTAAGGCTTTGTATTTTTTGTATATTCTTTGCATTATGATAAGTTTTGAATATTCTTATAAAGTTGAGTTAAGTTAAATATTTAGACTATGATTATTAAAGCAATAGTCGAGTAAGATAAATCTATACATTAATTACACCAGATAGTAATCAATAGTCAAATATATCTTTTTAAGCACTATTAAGGGGACTAACTCTTGGTTGTAAACTCTGCTGAGCAAATGAGTTTTCTTTGTTGATATTTTCATACTATATGTTTTAATTCATGGTATATATATTATATGTGATATTCTTATTATACATTTCAGAGCTAATTAGAAAAGAATATAAACTCTTATGTTGAACCTTACCATTGGTGGTGTGTTGTTTATACCTGTACAATCCACACTATTACACACACTAGGGTCACACAGCACCCAATCGGTACACACAAGGATTACATTAAACTCCCACCGGCACACACAAGGATTACACAACACTCCAACCGGTACACACAATGATTACACAAAACTTCCAGCGGTATACACAGTAGGATTACACAACACTCCCACCGGTATACACAAGGATTACACAACACTCCCACCGGTACACACACGGATTACACAACACTCCCACCGGTACACACAAGGATTACATTAAACTCCCACCGGTACACACACGGATTACACAACACTCCCACCGGTACACACAAGGATTACACAACACTCCCACCAGTACACACTAGGATTACACAACACTCAAACCGGTATACACAAGGATTACATAACACTCCCACCGGTACACACACGGATTACACAACACTCCCACCGGTACACACAAGGATTACACAACACTCCAACCGGTACACACAAGGGTTACAGAACACTCCCACTGGTACACACAAGGACTACACAACACTCCCACTGGTACACACAATGATTACACAAAACTCCAACCAATACACACAAGGATTACACAACACCCCCACCGGTACACACAATAATTACACAACACCCCCACCGGTACACACAAAGATTACACAACACTCCCACTGGTACACACAATTACACAAAACTCCAACCAATACACACAAGGATTACACAAGACTCCCACCGGTACACACAAGGATTACACAACACTCCCACCGGTACATAGTGGGGTTAAACAACACACAACCGGTACACACAAGGATTACACAACACTCCCACCGGTACATAGTGGGGTTAAACAACACACAACCGGTACACACAAGGATTACACAACACTCCCACCGGTACATAGCGGGGTTAAACAACACACAACCGGTACACACAAGGGTTACACAGCACCCAAACGGTACACACAAGTATTACAGAAAACCCCAAGTGCATATCTATAAGAAACACGGTTATTGTTTAAAATTCCAAAATTTTCTTCAAGTCTGAATATCAACAAATTTTATAAACATGAATTTCATTGACCTCTTTAGTATATCTGAATTTAATAAAGATCAAAATGGAAACTTCCAAAAACAAAAAGTTTATTTCACAAAGAATTTTCGTAGAGTACCCTCATGCAAACTCACGTATGAGGCATACCACTTTGACAGATCCGCCTATAGGCCCAAGTATATATACTTGGTTATAAATTGACCAATGGAATAAACTACAGCAAGTTTGAAAATCAGGGGAAATTTTTATAACATTAATTTACGACTGTAAAGAAGTGAGAGATAAGCATAACCAAATCAACGAAAATACAATCCTATGATCCGACCTTGAGTTTGATAGATTGTATAAACCACTTTCCACTGGCATAGTGAAACAGGATAGAGGTGTCAAAGTCAAGAATTGCAAACACGTGTGAAAATACGCTCCCTCGAGATCAAACATGACGTAAAATAAGTATAATAATAATGATAATGATAAAATATGAAATCACAATTGATGATTTATCATTTATAAACCCTATTTGAAGCACGTGTACATGACAGGTTAAGTTTTCTTTAGAATATTTCCCATGGCCTCAAATGAGTATTTAAAGTAGCGTGAATAAACAATCTAAACATTGGTATAAAGCTAAACACTCATGTAAACTCTAAGTCAAATATCATGGACAATTAATGATTACCCAGATTCTTTCTTGCTTATATTCTTATGACATTCACTTTTTTTTTTTTTTAAATGACTGATGCTTATAATGGTTAATCAAAACCGAAATTATTTAGGAATTTAACTCTTATCCATATTAATTATATAGGCCTCTTTAATCAATGACTTATTCCATTCAACATGTATTGACTTGGATTCTGTTGCATCAAGAAAAAACAAAACAAAAGAAAAAACCAAAAAAAAAAAAAAAAAAAAAAAAAACCCCAACCATTTCGAGAGATATTAATTTCCAATCGATATCATTGAATTGTATAAAATAAGATATTCTAACAATTTGTTTTTCATATTTTAAATCGTTTATTCTCGTGGGTATTTTTCATTTTTATCTTATCATTATTTATACAATAAATGTCATTTAGAATTTATTTCTCTGTGTTCTGTTGTATTTCCTCCAGAGCAGATTCAAATTATGCTGAATACTTGAATGATTGTAGAAATCTACGACCTGAGTTTACACCGCCGTGCTATAAAAATCAATGTTAAAGACTGATATTTGCCGCCATATGTCGCTTTCGAAAGAATTTAAAACGAAAGTAGGTTTACAGGAGATTCGGACATCACAAAGCAGGTATGATCGTTTACACATTTTAGTGATCTGTTTCACCCTTGAGTAGTCATCAGTATATGGTTGAGGTGATAGTTCAACGTACAATGTAGGAGTAGAGTGCTGGTAGTGTGTGTATTCACGGGGATGGGGTGGAATTTACAATGTGATATTAAGGATGCACTTGTTGTATAGTGTGTTTCTTGTGAAAATCGGTGGTTTTCATGAAAAATTAAGTTTCAGCAAAGGGGCAACTTTGAGGGGCTGTAATTCTTTAAAGTCCACACTAACATACTCTTTTTAAAAAATGTTTTAAATGTCTTTCGGATAAAAATGTATTGGTTAAAATGTTTATCAAAAAAGTTTGATACTTCTGAAAAAAAAATCAAACCAGGAGAGAACATCCTTAAGTTGTAAGTCAGAGCTGCAGCTGTCGTGAGGCACAGACGACGGTACCATACAAATTGAATGTTGAACTCGACATGACCATAAAAAAACGATGCAAGTTGTTTCGGCCTTTTTACAGTTCGGCCCTAGGTTCGTTCAGCCTCAAGTTTTTTTTCGACCTATTGTCGTTTCGGCCTCTTGTCGTTTCGGCCTCAGATACCTAGTCGTTTCGGCCCAAGTTTCATAAGCGACAAAATACCGACAATGTGATGTTTTTGTTAATGTAGATGTGTATTGAATTTATGCTATTGTTGTTTGTTGAAATGGAAGCTGTTCGAGTGTAAGCTTTTGAGGCTTTAATGAAGAAGAAATTTTGTATGGTGAGGAAATAATTGGAGGTAGGCCTAGTGTTAGAAAAGATTATGAAATATATGCAAAATTGTTCAAATTTTCTTTTCAATGATCATATGCTAAGCAAATTGTGATACCAAGATTATTGAAAATAGTTTTTGAAATCATCAAGGCAAACTTTTTAACCTTGAAATATAATGATTTCTTAACAAATTTGTGCTGTAAAATTTCAATTTAAATAGCATTTGACATGTGATTTCGACGCAAAACCTATATATATTAAAAATCACGTTGAAATCATGTGAAGAAACTACAAACTAAGCCTGTATGGATAGTACAATAATCTATGTATATCTTGTATACTCCATGCAAATTCAAAAGGTTTTTCGGCGCGATAGAACAAGTGGGGGTCACGGATGATGTTTGACTTCTAACAAAATTTGTGAAATATATTGGGTCGGCGCGGTAGCTACAGATATTGAAATATGATCACGATCCATTTTCAGTTAATGTGTGCAATTCACAAATTTATTTGCTGAAAAATTAAAGAATTATAAAAACTGTCTCTCTGTACATTTTTATATAGCTAGTTAATTGCAGAAAGGAGAATATGATTATTAATATGTCATGCGTTTTATTTTTACACTAAGTCCATCTAATCTATATAATGTTCACGTTATAACATAAGCCCCCAAATAAATTAACACTTGAAATGAACGTTAGATTTTTGAAATGTGATATTGCATGAGTTTTCTCTGTCAATCCGTATTTCTGAAAACGAAAATATGATGCCAGAATATTGAAAACATCAACGGAAACAAAGTCTTGGGGTATATTTCATGTTGATAGAAAACTAGCTACTCCTTAAATGGAGACAATATTTTTCTGTCATGGTCTTCTATAATCACTTTAAAATATTGTACTGCGTTTTTATACAGCTTTCTACTTTTTTTAGATAATAATATTGATATCTTTTAAAGAAATTAAATTTTGATATATCTTCCAGCTACAGACCATGCGATAACTTTGAATTCCCTCGTACTAAAACAACTCTGAAACTTTTTTACAGGCTCCGTATCGTAACCGTGACGTAACGTACATTTCTCAAAAGTCTAACAAGAAATATAATTTGAATGCAAAATGCAAAACATATGCGCAATAAATGACAAATATAGCTTGGTGTTATTCAATATTTTATTACACTTTAATGAAAGTAACGTACATTTCTAATTTGAACAGAATTTGACAAAAATTAACTGATAATTCACTGCGTATTTCACTGATTTTCACATAAGCGTGGCATTATCTCATTTAAGATAGGCTAACACCGTCAGATGAGAAGTGATATAATTGATCATGATTTATTGGATAGATACATGTATATCTAACAGGCGCGTAGCTCTCTATACAAAAATAACCTGCGTTCCTCAATTGGAATTTGACCAATCAGGGACAAGGATACCATAGGAATTATAATTATATGTGAATGCTGAAATATTTCATCATTGTGTTACAACTAAATAACAACTGGGATTATGTACACTATAATTTTCTCTTTTGGAACATACCATTGCTACAAGGGGATTATCACATGAATTTCATTTTTTAAAAATTAGATAGGGGGGGGGGGACGCATATACATGCCCAATAGTTGTCAATTTATTTTTTGATTTTCATTATATTGAAATGCGTTTTGTGTTCAAAGGCAGTGCTGTTTAAACATAGTTTTACAAACATGAAAAGTTTGGGCATTTTTATTATACAATTAGTAACTTTGATTGAGAGACGAGAGTAGAAAAAAGAAAAGTAGAGACTGTGAGCATACAGTTTAGAACAGTGTCGTGCCTCAAAGGTTAAGCAAGTCACAGTGAAGGCAGCAGAAATAAAATGTATATATAGCATAAAAATATGTCAATCACATTCATGTATACATTTTTTTGAAATTTTTTTTTACTCTATATATTTTATTTGGAAGCATACAATTTTGGTTGGGATAAAATATCCTAGGATATTCCCACTTATTCCTCACCTATGGTGCCAAGAGCCCATTGGATTGGATGTATTTCTTTTTTTAATTACATACGTATATATACACACACACACACATACATACATATACACACATACATACATATACACACATACATACATACATACATATATATATATATATATATATATATATATATATATATATATATACACGTATACATATATATACACACATATATATATATATTTAAATCATACACTATATTACTTTTAAGAAAATTAATATATAAGACATATGCATATGCATACATATAGATATACATTCATATACATAAATTCGATACTTATAATACTATAACAAATATATATAAATATGGTAGAGATTTTTTTCAATAAGCCATGCTGCCTGAGGGGAACAGCCTTAAACACACAATGTCCATATTTTCCCCTTCAGGCAGCTTCACTGAAGGACAGACTCCTTCAGATAGTCTGACTATTTTTCATTATTATCATCACAAAGTCATAGAAATACCATAAAACCATTTATAATTGAAGTTGAAATTCAATGTTTTATAAGTCTCATATTGGTACATTAAGTTTGTTTTTACAAAATAGGAAATGTCATTAATATTTTCTTCTTTATTTTCATATCTTAACTTCATCTTTATTTTATATATGTAATAAACTGTATATGATAATAAATTATTTATTGAAGTGGTAGTTTTATTTTCTTCATGAAAAAATACTAATGCAACATGTTTCCATTTTAAATTGAATTTCAAATGATTTTCTAATTTCTTCCATATTAATTGTATACGCAGCAGGGTTAAGGTGTCCCGAGTAAAGTTAAAATAATCATCATAAAATGTACCTCGGTGCACTTCATACTATATGACGTCACAATATAAAAGTACGTCACGACGTACAGGTCTATAGTTGTATCACGGGGAAAATGTCATAATATTTTCTCGCTATTTATTGCCGTTATCTAGTGTTCAAGCTGTATGTGTTTTAATCTGTTTGTCAGATGATCCCCTTCCCCTAAATTTCTTCAATAATATATGTCTCTTATATTTATATATAATATGTGAACGAAAGACTGTAAAGTAATCTTTACATCACTTTGTGACCTTGATATCGCCCCCGATGTGTATAGTCATTTAGAATAAAGAAAACCAACGCATGTACATATCGACTCGTTACAGGTGAAAGATGACGATATTTTATTTCGACCTAGGCATATTCAGAAAGGTAACTAGTTGCAGATTTAGGATTTTGATACGGAAGGTACAATATTTTGCCTCGTTTAGATACGATTTGGATGTGAATGTGGAAAATGCCCAACATCTGAGTTAAGATTATGGAAATTGCTATATTTGAGAGGATATTGTACCGATCCGTATCACTCTTTAAATTTACTATATTAATGTCGACATATCAAGCCCAAGCTGCAAATGGTTTGAGTGCATCTTTCACCTGGAACGAGGTGATAAACAACTAAAAGTCTAGCGGATAAAAATAGCTCTACGTCACTTGTATGACGACGTAATAGGTAAACAAAGGATTTCCCCACGTGATACGATGTTTGTTAATGTATTGACAAACGATTTTTACTAAAAATATGCGACGCTTGAAAGAATTTTACTTTTATATGAATATGCTATTATTGCTTGTTATTTTACCCGGGACACCTTAACCCCACTGTGTACGTTTCTACACTCGAAGATTAAATGTTTTGTGTCTTCGAGTGTTTGGCAATACGGGCATTGATTGGATACATTCGTATTCCATTTGTGAACAGATTTATTATTATTAAGTAGATTTTGTAAGAGTTTGTAATTAAATTCTGCTAATTGCTTGTCTTTGATTTTAGTGATTTTTGACTGATAAATATTTGTTTTGTTTTCTTCGAAATTGAAATTGAAGCTTTTTGCCCAAAATCTCTCACAGTAGGGTTTAATAAAGATTTTATTGATAAATATATATTGTTTTGCTATTTATCAAGTTTAGGGGTATTCTTCTCTTGTTTTCTAATAGAATGTTACTTTGTTTTCTTATGTTTATATAGAATCCTTTTGAAGTATCGTGATATTTTTGGACAGGTTTTATAACCTTTTTCAGTGTGTTATATTCGCAAATCCAGTTAGACTTGTTGACAAGAATATTAGAAAAATAATTGATATCATGAACATTTCCGTTTTCATCAAACAGGTATAAAATTCCACTTCTTATCCAATCTGTGTAAAAAAGAAGTTTACCATTAAATCGAGTCAAATTGTTTAACCATATAGTTTGCGACAATACTTCAGCGTCAGTCATCTCTTTTATTTTATGTGTTTTATGTTTGCATTCATTCAATGTACAGAGTACTTCGCAGTAAAATATTGGTAATGATTTGAAAATTTGCTTTTAAGAATACACGAATTAAAGAAATATCTTAAAGATGATTGTTTTTCATTGAAAATTCTTGTTACCCAAGCAGCCTTGAGTGCTTTTAATTTACAATCAATATCAACAATACCTATTCCTCCTTCATCTTGTTTTCCAATTAAAGTATATCTTTTTATCCTTTCTCTTTTGCCCCATAGGAAATTGAAGATTGTTTTCTTTATTTTGTTTTATGGATTCTTTTCTTGGATATTGCAATATAGTTGCACTATAGTATAATTGTGTTAATACTAAAGTATTTATTACGGTACATTTTCCATATAAGGTTAATTTTCTTGTATTCCACATTGTAGGTCTTTTTTCTAGTTTATTAATTTTTTCCGTCCAGTTTTTATTGTAACATTGATTAGCATCACACACACACACACACACACACACACACACACACACACACACACACACACACACACACACACACACACACACACACACACATATATATATATATCCCTAAGCATTTAACAGGTGCATTGGTGATATTGATATCATATAATTTATCATATCTGTTTTTGAAAGGACCTAATAGTATTCCTTCAGATTTATTTTTATTGAGTTGCATTCCTGATATCTGACCAAAATGTTCAATTATTTTAAGGACTTTTTCTATAGATCTGATATCTTGTAAAAAAAAAAAAAGTGATGTGTCGTCTGCATATGGAAGTATTTTTATTTCATTAGTCATAAGGTCATTACTAAAGCCTTTAACTTCAGGTGAATTGTGAATTTTTTTCGACATTATTTCTACGATAAATAAAAAAAAACAATGCTGAGATTGGACATCTTTGTCGAATGCCTTTGGTCATTTTACAGGTCCATTATTTTTTATGCGATATACTGGTTGTATTTGTCAGGCTTTGTATATAAAATGTTTATCCATTTTATGAATTGCTCTCCAAATTTAAATTTATTAAGGGTGTTGAACATGAAGTTCCATTCTACAGAATCGAAAGCTTTTTGAAAATCAAGAAGTAAAATTGCTCCTTCTTTTTGTTTTGTTTCACAGTATTCAAATGTATCAAGTAAAAGTCTTGCATTTTCACCGATATATCTACCTTTAATGTATGCGGATTGGTCTTTGCTTATTAGTTTATCTATAACTTTTTGTAATCTTATAGCGAAAATTTGTGCTAAAATTTTATAATTACAATTTGTAAGACTAATTGGTCTATAATTTCGAAGATCATTTTCCTCTCCCTTTTTATGTATCAGAGAAATAATTGATAATTTTTGAGAAAAAGTCATTTCCTCTTTTTCAAATGTTGTAATTAGTGATTTATAAAAGTAATTTTTAATGTCATTCCAAAATATTTTATAGAATTCGATAGGTATTCCGGGGGATTTGTTGTTTTTCATTTGTTTTATAGCTTGTGCACATTCGGAAACCGTTGGAAGATTATCACATATATCTTTTTCTTGATTGGTTAGTTGAGGACATTCACAATCCTCTAAATAGTTTTTTTTATATTTTCATCTGGGACATGATTTGTTGAATACAAGTTTTCGTAAAAAGTGCAAAGTAAATTCATTATATCTTTAGTTTTATTTATCATTTTATTATCTTCTTTAATTTCGTGTATTGTATTGGCAGATTGTTTTTTTTTTTCTTTCTAGTCTTAAAAAGTAGGATGTGTTCCTTTCTCCATTTTCTATCCAATTTGCTTTTGATCTAATAAATGCACCTTTAGCTGTTTTCGAATAGATTTAATCTAATTCGACTTCAAGAGATTTTTTTCTATTCATATCTATTAAACGATGCGGTGACAGTTCAATTTTTTCTATTTCCTTTTCTAACACTGTAATTCTTTGTTTTCTATTTAGGCTTTTTTGTTTTGAAAAATTTACCGAAAATTCTTTGATAATAGATTTCACCTTTTCCCATCTTGTTTGACTATCAATTATATTTTCTAAATCTTCTTGTTTATCTTTTAACAGTTGTTTTAACTCGGTAGTGTAGTTTATATCTGTTAATAGCGAGGTATTTAATTTTTAAAAAACCTTTACCCCTGTTTTCTTTATTCATTAAAAGGTTTAATCTAATTGATAAATGATCCGATTACTTGCGTATTTGGAGGATTTCTATGAAAGACATTTGACATATCTAACTAAAAATTTTCAGACATGAATATGAAGTCTATTCTACTTTTAAGTACTCCATTTCCGTCACACCACGTGAATCCTTCTCTTTCTTTATGTTTCATTTTCCATGTATCGACTAAGTTTAAATATGATAGCAGATCTTCTAAATGTTTTGAACTTTTATCTTTATATGTTGATTGTGATTGATGTCTATCCTGTTTATTAAGAATCGTATTAAAATCTCCTGCAAGTATAGTATTGTTTTCACTCATTGCTAGCTTAAAAATCCACGTTTTCAATTTTTTGAAAAATTCTATTCTACTTTTATCATCATTGGGTGCATAAACATTTACGAGTGTGATAATTAGATCATTGACTTTAATATTAATCAAAAGTTTACGACCATCAACAGATCTGTGTATATTTACGATGTTAAAATTAAGCTTTTTATGAAAAAGAATGGATACTCCTCTGCTTTGAGCAGAGTCAATATTAGAGTGTATGGATGTACCAAACCATCTTGAGTCATACTTAAAATTATTTGTTTTCGCAAAAATGTGTTTCTTGTAGAAAAATCACATCAATATTGTTATCATTAAACCATTGATATAATGTATTTCTTTTCTCATAACCATTTAAACCCCTTACATTCAGGGTAATACACTTCAAATGTTCCATAGCGAAAATAGCAGACAAAAAATCGTGTCAGGTATAAACAAACATGAGAAACTATTATAATAATTATTAGACTGAAGCCGGGCGAGGTAACCCAGATTTGGATTTGTTTTTCGATTTTTTCTTAACTTCTGTGGCTACCCGTCCAAGTATCTGTCCTAGTAATTTTTTCCAGGCCAGGTTGAGGTTTTTGTGTGCATGGATTGATCATAGTTGAGGCCTGTAGCCCAAAAATCATTGTAGGTGGTTTCTGCGAAAATGACATTTTTGGTAGAGTTTTCAAGAACATCTTGGAAATTCTTGTTCCGATTTTTTCGAAATAATTTCCTCCATGATCTGAACCCGTGATGAAATCCAACTATCCGATGTAGTGACAAAGTTGCCAATTCTTTTGGCTTCGAGTGCCGACTTAGCTGCTCGGATTTTATCGGCAGCCATGAGATCGCCGGATCTTATAGCTTTTACACACTGGAAGGCCTGTTCTGCAAAATTGAATTTTTCACCAAATACAGATATTTCACATGGGTAGAAATTTGAAAGAGCATTTTGTTCGCCTTGAAATAGGATATAGTTATTGGGGTATTTTTTAGCATGGGCAGAGCATTGTTCATCACCCGGGGGGGGGGTGTCCCGGTTGAAGGCAAACTTTGCATTTAGTTTCTTCCGTGCATTCATTGGTGGGGTGGTCAGAACTCCAACAAATTCGGCATTTTCGTTTGGGGGTTTTGGGGGGGGGGGGGGTTTGGTTAACCGTAATGATAAATGCGGCACTGTATCCCTGCGCAGTAGCTCGTGCGGGGAAAAAAATTGTTATCTAGAAAGGGTTCTAAATAAATGTATCTGTTGCCATTTAACACACCAGTCATCTTTTTTGTCATAGGATTTCTTATTTTTTCATATTGTAGGTCACTTTTTGGGTTAGCACCTAGTTTTGTGAGCATCGCCAAAAGTTCTTTGTCATCGACAGACAGGGGCACTCCAGACACAGTCACTTTAAGAACTATCTGCGGGTGATATTGACCCAGTGACATAGGGATTTTGCTCGTATACATTGAAGTTTTAATTGTTGATATCAACCCCTTGAGTTAATAGAGTTTGTTTACTTTCATCATTGGTCAGGTATATACGCCAAAGATCACGGTCAAGCTGGATGCAACGTACCGTGTCCCCGACTGAGTGAATGACACTTTGCATAAGTTCAAAGTCTGAAATTCGATTGTTTCTGTTCATTTGGATTTCGCTATTTTTTAAATAAACTGGCTAAGATAAGGTTTCCATATTGCAGAAAGACTTTTACCAAGAGAGAAAGTCACGTGACTGGTCTAAGGTAAGCTGTGACCTACTCTGCTCCGTCAATTTTGACAATATTTGGACTGTTTTCATAGTCAGTTGGTCTCCACATTCACCATATGATTTCGTGACGTTGTCGCCGATATATGAATTTAATTTTGTGCATAATTCAACTTTACATATAGTGAAAACTTTGGAGATCCTTTTTGTGAACAGTTCTGCGTTCTGATGTGTGGTGAGAACGTGTTCACCCGTGTTTACCTGAAATTATTCTGTTAAACATTCATGTATACATGTTTTAATGAGTTTGTTTTAATATACATGTAAAACCCTGGGGGAAAATTCATGTAATGAGTATTTGGCAAATATATATTGTTTAAATTGAACCTGATCAAAGCATGAATATAACAAAATATGTACATACATAAAACTGCGCTCGATCAAACGGTAGCACCGTCAACATCTTATCTTTCAATACGACTTTACAATGTATGCCTATTCATTTTAAACGCGGGAAATATAACGCGACCCATTGATGATGTAAACAGTGCATTGCGACGTCATATTAGGTGCGATGTCTGAAATTTAAAATTATTTGTTGTACTTTCCGAATTATTCATTTGTTTTATATACGGGGTTGTCAATGAAGTATTCCGCAGTAACTGCGACATTTTCCCAGAAACATGAGTAATACTCATATTTTTTTAGCTAATGAAGAGCAATTCAAGTGACACGTATGTGTAATCATTGGACCGAGCTCGTCGCGTCGCTTAGAGACGCGAGCTTTGTTCGCTATGATTTGAATTAAGTTAAAAATTAGGCAGGATCGGGATTCATGGAGCAGAGTCGTTGAAATATTCTGGAATTTAGTCTCTTAATTAAAATACATTTGAGAGGAATGGGATGCAAAGTCAAATTAAGTCATAGAAACATTTATTCAAAGAGTGTAGGGGAAGTCATGGTTAAAAAGGCAATGTGCTAGAAACAAATTGAGAAATGTTCTTTGTACGAATACTAGGGAGCTTTTGGTTTGATTTACACAGTTCATATGTCAATGAATGACATGGATATTTAAACGAGGAAACTCAGATTGCGCAGAACAATTATGAACTTGTTGTCTCTATTGTTTTGATCCACAAGATCAGATGTCGTCATGGGTGCCTTACATAATCATCAAAACCTAGAAACCATGTTTGAAAGTCGCATTTTTAGTTTTGTATTTTTGTTTCTTTTTTCAGTGAATGAATAATGGATGTTAAACTCAACGTTAACGATAAAATCCAGCTATCTAACTGGATAGGTCGGGACTGCCAGTTCGAACTTCTGTATAAACTCAGTAGGGACGGAGGGACGCCTGAGAAGTTCCACGAGTTGTGTGACGGTAAGGGCCCCACAGTAACCGTCTTGTACAACACAGACAACAACGTGTACGGGGGATACACGTCACTGAGCTGGAGGAGTGAAGGAAGCTGGTGTAAAGACGAACTGTCATTTCTGTTTAAGCTTTATACCAATAACAGATGGGAACCTACGAAATTTCCAGCATCAAAGATAAAGACAAACACGAACGTTTACTTTAATAGTAGTTACGGCCCATGGTTTAGTGATTTGAGATGTTTTGATAAATATGTTGGCAAAACTTCCGGCTATTACTCACTATATAAACATGCTCTGTTCTGTGGAAGTGATTATGACATGGGAGGAAAGAACGTCCAGTCTGTAGCGAACGGACACAACAACGTCACAGATCTAGAGGTGTATCTGGTTAAAGGTAAATGTCCACATCTACAAGCATTATGAAAATAATCCATATAAAACACAGTAATGGATCAAAGGTAGACAGGTAGACATTTTGATATAGTAGGAGAGAACCTACAGTCCATAGCTAACAGCCACAAAAACGTCATAGGCCGTGAGGTGTATCTAGTTAAAGGTGAATATAAATCATGTATTACAATGTGCAAGAGAGTTTACCTTATCAGTATTATGATGTGTAAATATGCTATTAAAGAGATGAGTAAGAACAGATGCCCAAATGTCATGTATATCCTGATTAACCCCCTTGCGAAACGCATCATTTTATGATTATTACAATCTGATATAGGTATCGTGGAAATAATTTTTCATATCAATCAGTAACATCTTTTAGATAATGGTTTATAGAACATTTGAAGGAAATAATGGTACACGTAATGTGTCAGATCTTTCTATCTCATTAACAACACAAGTAAAGTGGTGGATCAAAGATATCACAGGTTTAAATTGTAGATGTTCCTATCAGCATTTTAAAAAATGGTAACAACGGTGATTTTGAAATATACAAAATGGGAAGAACTAAAATTTCAAACAAGAAATTATTATTTTTCACCCCGACTTCCAGAACAAAAACCCTGTGAAGTCTCCGATCTCCAGCATGTTTTTTTTAATGTTCTGTGCCTTTGCATATAAAGGATGTGCCCACTTTTTACCACCCACCTTCACCGCTTTAACGGACGCTCTGGGAAATATGAGAAGTAAGAAAAGCAGCAAAAGTTACATGTGATATATATTTTTGCTGATAATTACCACGATGTATCAAACAGGTTTACATTAACATAACAACCACCACTGATATACCAAGAGGACTTCACATTGCAACCCTTTGTTGTAAATTTGACAGCAGGTTTCTTGTGTATGTTTTGTTATAGAATCAATGTCCGAAACACTTAGAATAAACAATTCATGAAACATATCTATATATGTACTTTTCAAAAAAATCAGACACAATTCCCACGATTACCCACTCGGAGATTTATGTTTCTTTATTTTACACACATTCTAGCACGTAGCTCTGATTCAAATGCTTTTATTCCTTGGTTGATAGCTAATACCAACCTTATCATGAGGTCAGTTGATGTACGTATAATTCAAAATCATTTTCGAAGTTTTTAATGAAAAATGCATTTTTCTTCTTGATATGCTTACGGACACAAGAGCCTGTGTTGATCCCTAGTAAAGCAAGGTCTCTTAATTCTCCACCCCAGCAATATACACATACCGCTCAACTTAAACATGTAAATGTTCATATCTTAAAACCTCTCTTTACTTTGTTTCAAGGTCGACAAATTGATTTAGATTTTTTGTGAAATTCTGTGAAGCCAACACGCCATATTTTTTTGTTAATCTTTGACAGTTATCTTCCGTTGGAATTACAGATACCCAACCTAATTTTTTAGATCCTTAGGAGCATCATTTAAGGAATTCGTAACATTAATTTACTTGTTAATGATTTCGCTAAATACGGAACTTGGAACAATTCTAGATTGGTTGTATAAATTCCAGGCTGCATCGAGTACTCGGAACTGCTAATCATCATCAATAATGAATTAAGTTGCATTTAATAGAGAAGATAATGTTCCGATGATTTCATGCTACATATAATAAACATCCAACGTCATTCCAGGTAATGGTTTACCAAAACATCGAGTCTGTATTGTTAGTTAGGTTCGCAATTGTTGGTGCATAATTTTGACGAGAACATCTCGTTCATGCTGTGGTAAGTTATTTGAAGAAAAGTAACAGAAAATACAACTCATATATCAATTTTTTAATGTTTGTAAGCTTGTAGTCACTATCAAACGATTTCGTGTGTCCTTGTCTAGTAACAGTTTTTTTCTCTTCAGATATTGTTAACGAAATGCACAGCAATGATTTTTTAAAAAGCATTTTTATAGACATACATATTTTACCACAATATTAGTACTGTGCAATTACAAGAAAAATTATAATATGAATCAACCAATGATAGATAATAGTTTTGATGAAATCGTTATTGTATTTACAGATGGTCCTCTAGAACTTGACATAGCATGGAGAGATCACCCTGACTGGACTATAAAGGTATACATAAACAATTAAAATATTTATACTACGTGATATATAATGATGTTAGCTTGATAAATCTTCATTTTCAAAAGGAATAAACCATATCAACTTACTTGGATTAAACAAAATAGTTTTACTAGTTATACTTCATCTACACTGCATGCCATCAGCAGCCATTGCCAGAGTTAATCACATTATACACACTCGTTTAAGGTATATACGGATAAAGATAAACAAATTTCTCTGAAAGAAATCTATCGGACAGATATGATATGATTTTATGTCAGCTTTAAGCTCATGACTCTCGCCTTCATTGTCGTCGCCTTACTTGGAATATATAAGCTTCTCGCCTCCCGCGTAGTCTGGGCGACAGTAAGGGTGCCTCCGAAGACTTCCTAACCAGCTCTCTTACCCCGTCTGTTGTCTGTTTTTCTGAGGATGTTGCTCAGCTAAGGCCTATCCACTCTGGGGTGTTGTCCTCCTATGTATTCCTCCACCTTCCTCACCTCCCTCCCTCCCAGCGTTCAATATTCAGAAAACAATCAACACTAGTGTGAAGAACCCACATTTAAAACATTCTCATAAACTTGTAACATCTTCTTAGATAATATCTTATAGTTTTGCCTACTCTTAGTTACAATGTTAGCCTCAGTTAATAGTATTATTCCATGTCGTTTGTTCTTCGTTTTAGTTTATTTTACATGAAAAACGCTTTAGGGTAATTGTATTAATCATATGAGGCGTTATATAAATGTACAATGTCAATGAATGATAATAATTATGCCTTGAATTATGTCACCTAATTCCAATATAGCTCCCTATTTAGTTTTATGGCAGTTGCAAAAAGAATAGTCTCCGTGAACCAGTAATCCCTGGCAAATCGCGAAATAAAGCTGCAACAAATAAAAGTTTATTTACAGTACGTCTCAAATCATGTTACCACATTCCGCTGTACAGCTCAACACCTTTTTAACTTAACATGCTTTTGTGAACTAATTCAATACATCTAAATTCTTTTGGAGCTGTAGGTCTTGTCGATCTATATAATACCAAACGTCACAGATCAGTTTGCATTGTTAAAAATGTTGGGTACTAAGCCCACTTGGGGACGTCAGCTGTGTTTCCTGTAGATGATGCATGTAATACCTAGATATAATGCTGTTTTAACCTCTTGTAAGTTATGCCCACTGATGGTAGACTGTGAGAGCATTCTTGTCTAATTGCACCTTATACTTTGCTGCGCATGGCATGCCGCACATGACATAGTTCGGGACGAGATGTTGAATAAGGAGAGTTCAATTGGGATTCTTTAAGTTTACGAGTTGTTTTTCTGTCATGTCCAATGTCACATCCTCACACATGCTAGTTCACACACGCTAGTGTAAGCATTCGTATTAAATCTTATTGCTTCAATACACGACATGTTCAAGATTTGCTGTAAGTCATCATGTCAAAACTTGACAATGTCAGCATGAAAGGTGAAGACACCCGCCGTGAGCCCTGTATTTGATCAAGCAAACGGAGCAATCCGTAGTCAATAGCATACATGTATAGTGAACGATTAAAAGCTGTTGACAAAGTCTGACAGAACCCATAACAAAATATCAAATATCATTTCAAACACGATGAACACGTCTTGTGAATATTTTCAGACTTCCCAAAAATTTAAAGAATACATAACCAACTACGAGCCATTTGAGGAGTCAGGAGTTCCTGAAGCCAATGTACTTCTGATAGGACAAGTTGGTGCCGGGAAATCCAGCTTTATCAACACAATCAACTCCATTTTTAAAGGGGATATATCGTCCAGGGCATGTACCGGAAGTGCAGAAAAGAGTTTGACTAAAAGCGTAAGTAGCATAAATCACCTGGCAAAACTTGTACATGTTATTATATTATTATGTCTTCTAAAAAACGTTTGTGTAAGGCAAGAGTTTGGATCATTCATTTCCATTGACAAATGTTTCTCTAACTAACTATTTGGAATTTTACATTTATTTTTCTGTGTGTGATATTTGTATTAAAGAAACACGAAACCCAAAAGAACATGGAATGAAATACATTTAACCAGATGTAGTTCCAAGCAAAGTTGAATAATTTCTGTCTTTCATATCTATCTAGTAATGAATGTATCTTGTGAATCAATACCACTGAATGGTAATTTTAAACATATGCAGTATACCTAAAATGTACATAATCATATTCTTAGAAAGTTCAAAGCATTTTATAATGTTCGATTGGCATATTTTGTATGATGTTGTTATGTAACAATTATCAGTTTGAAAAATTCCGAGTCCGTGATCCAGCAACGAAGAGATTCCTAAAACTACGGATATGTGACACACGAGGGGTAGAGGAGGGCTTCTCCATCAAAAGTGAAGATCTTGGATTTATCCTGGACGGGAACCTGCCCAATCATTACACTGTATGGAATACTTTTCTTTGTTTTGGTTTCAATCATAATATCAAGAAGTCTATGAAATCCATGTTTTTGATATACAATGTATGTAGTTTCTATGACGACACCTCTGTCATTATTGCTATTTATCTTTATCCAAATGACAGGGAGGAAAGACTACGTAGTAAATCCTATGGTGACCCGAATAATGTCAAAATATTACAGGTAACATGCAGTCGAAACAACTCCGTGCATGTTGGAGATAAACTGACTACTTGCCCACTGAGAGTCACAAAACGAACAGAAACGGATGCTGATGCCCCCGTCACAAAGTGGTCGGGGCATATAGTTTTACCCTATCCGTCCTTCCGCAACCCCCAATTATCCGGACTTTTTTTTCTATACACCTTGAGATATGGAATTAATGTTTTTGTATGCAGAGGTATTTTGATGAGTTACAGATCGACATTGAGTTTTGTTCCGGTTCATTGATTTTTCATTGAGTTGTGTCTCTTTAACATAGAAAAATTACTGCTATGACCAGTTTTCCGCCCTTTTTTGTAACGCCTTGAAATACTGAATTGATTCATTTTTACATGCAGATCTATATTGACGAGTTACAAATCGAGTGTGAGTTTTGTTCCAGTTCATTGATTTTTTATGGAGATGTATTTATTTTATAGCATTTTAAAACATATAAAGGATTGTTGTTGAGTTCTTCATTGTACTAAATGCGTGTATCATACAATCTGAATACTACATTTCAATGCTATACTTCGATGGATTTCTTACATTTGACTTCACTGTAGGCACATTTGTGTTATGGTGATACATCTAGTTTTATATAAAAACAAATTATAAACCAGCTAGTAGCGACAAACTTACCATTACAACAATATAACAATATGCATTAAAATGAAGATAGGGTACGTTGTTTGTTTTTAATGAGACAATATTTCAAAATTTTCATTCTCCAACAATAACATACTGAGAATTGCAGTTTCTAACGAGAGCCGCGAATATAGGGGAAAAGATGATCGAAAAACAAACCTTGATTCCTCACATTTTGTAAAAATGTGTAATTTTTCTCACTACTTAATTAAGTTTCTGATTTTTTTCCCCAAAAGTTTCCAAATTGCTAGTACACGCTGTGCAAACTGAAATTTGGGTGTTTATCGTTGTAGTTTAATCCTGTGGAGAAAGCTTCATTAAAAGTTCCCGGATTTATTAAGGAACCGTCACTGAAGGACAGAATGCATGTTGTTGTTTTTGTTATTGATGGGAGCACTCTGGATGTTTTACCTGAAGGAATCTTGAAAAAAATCAAAAAGATAAAATCATTTGTGGTTGACAGAGGTATGTACATATACATGTATATATCAACATGGAACTGGCAAAATGCACTGTGTATGATTTAAAGAGTTTACAATGTAATTTGTCTTTTTGATGTTGTACTCATAATATCAGTACTAGTGTTATAGTATATCACTCTCAACGACGTAAGGTTTGATATTCTGCATGAGGTTTACATAATTCACTTTAATGCTACTACTATACTTTAAAATATTTAATGTCAATTTTTCTTCACCGAATACAGTTAAATCATTTTCTTGATAAAGGCATTCCTCAGTTAGTTTTCCTGACCAAAATGGATAAAGTCTGCTCACAAGTCGAGAGAGACATTGACAATATGTTCCTCAGTGAAATAGTGGCAAACACTGTAAACAAAGCGGCTGAGGTCATTGGTATCCCGAGAGCCCACGTTCTTCCGGTGAAGAATTACGAAAAAGAAGGTGAACTCCGCACCAATGTGGACATCCTAGCTTTAAGTGCTTTACGTCGTGCGCTCATGTTCGCCGATGACTTTCTAGAAAACCAGTACGATCTCGAGCAAGAAAATGCACACGCTGTGAATGCGAAAGAATAGATCGACGACGCTTGGTATCTGCATTTAGCCAAAATTCATTGGAGATGAAATTGTTTATATTGGTTGTCATCAGCATATCTGATGTCATTGCGACAGTGTATCTTAATATGTGTTGTTTAATAATCATTTTATTATCATCATTATTATATTTTTAGCTTTTTGCCTTTACTTGTATGACTTATAAGAAGACAGTGAACTCCACTTCTACTAAACATTGCATACGTTACCATACATATTCAACATATGTAATTGTACTTTGTAATTTTTTCAATGAATTATCACATTTAAAGAAAAGACAAATGAGCTTTCATTTCGTACTTCAATGAACTAATTTTGTCAAGCAATATTTATATCATGCATGACTTCACTTACTATCGAGCAGAGGATAAATTATTATACCTCAGTATGAGAATTCTATGCAACACGTAATCTGATTGGTCTAGACGGTCACATGCCAGGGATAACAAAACTTCATATCTCCCTCTCAAACATCATATCTCCCTATAATATTTACCGCTTGGGCAGCATCGTGCATATTCCATAAATTTAACGTCAAAGACGACGAAATGTATTGTGACGTCACAATAAGTCCGAGTAATTCTACTTCCATAATTCGTAAGGCACAAAATATGCGGGTCTCTGATATACAATTTTAAAATCGCCTGATTTTGGTAGATACAAAAACAAGCAAGCAAATCAGCATTCAAGGAGAATGGTAAAACACAAACTGGTTATCATATCACTGTATTTCGCTGTTTGTACCTTCTAATTCGTTGAGGCGCGGTGTTGCCGTTAGGGCAATCTCAGCTACATAAATGTACAATGTATATATGAGCGGACTCCAATCTCAAATGCAATTTTGTGGTCTTACTTTGTTTCGGTATAATAAAAAAATTATTGCATTAATGTTCGGGAGATATGAAGATTTATTTACCCAAGAAAAATCATATTCCCCTCGGGCGTTGCCCTCGGGGAATATGATTTTTCTTGGGTGAATAAATCTTCATATCTCCCTCACTATCATGCAATAAATGTATATCATTGCATGTCCTGATTAGAAAAGATCAACATTTTAAAAGTATCGTTTATGTGTCTACTGCGCCGTGATTAAAACTGACAGTCCTCCAATCTGTATTGCTGTGCTCGCTAGCCATCGTTACGTGTGTATCTCTATTATTGGTGGCAGGGGACAGTTTCTTTGGTTCTGAAACATGTGGATAGGGAGTATACATCAAAGTTAGATTATGACAGACTAATGAAAAATCATATTTCCCTTTTATGTCAATACTTGTATTTCATATTAGTGTAGTTAATAAATTATTACCCTAAATTACATGTAATCTATAAATACTGGTGCTGGTGCACAAAACATCCTCTGAGCAGGTTCCCCTTTTTTGCTTTGATTTTCTCTCATTTGGGAAAATCCGCTTAACCCCCACACCATCACAGTACCAAACATGGGGGTTTAGACACTGTGCACTATAAAGAACCATATCTGCCCTTCTCAAAAATCTACCTTTCATATGGGGCAATCCACCTTCCCTCACAGCTACAAACCTTTTTCTGGACCCTGCATGTTTTCACCAGAATTTCTTCAGCAACTGACCATGTGTCTTAGTATTGTATTTGTACCCATCTATATGTTAGGAATCATGGTGACACCTACATGTTGTATATCAACATTTTTACTAAGCACTCGGCTACATTTGATATGCATCCTAAAGTTATTGTATACATTTTTACACATGTAATATCACTTCAAATATGAGATATTTCCATTTTTTGGAAAAGTTGACCGGGTCTATAGTGCGAAACTGTCCCCTGCTATCATAGACAGCAAGATTGTAAGCAATATGAATTTACGAAGAATTTAATCTTTGTTGCATTAGAGGCGGGGTCATTTCGTTACAAATCACACATGGATATTCACTACTTCAAACCGCTCTACCCTTGCGTATGATTTTATTAGAATCTTACCCCAAAAATGAACGACTTTAGTAAAGGATGTTCAGTGTTTCTATAGATTCCCCATGACGGTCGCGGTGGCTAAGTGGTACAGTGTTTGTTTTGTGAGTTCGAGCCCCGGTCGTGAAATTGGTCCTTCTCTAAACGCTCGGCACTTAGAAATGAGAATCACGTATCTTTTCTATATTATCTTTAAAACGGAGACCCCGTGTAGCGACAGATGTTAGCATGCTAAACAACCCTCACTGCTACGGTCCCGAGGGCTATGCATAGGTCTAAATTTCTGGAACTTCACTTACAACCGGTGACGCCTCAGTATGAGTGAAAATACTAAAAAAAACAACAAAAAACAACAACAAATCTTAGATTTTGCCTTATCTCAGCAAAGTATATCTGTCTGTCACTGAAGTCCTTAGGGGTAATGTGAAGAGATTGGTGGGTAAAATTTAAATTCGCGTAATTTGGTAGAGCAAGTAAAAACTCCCGAAGAGTTTATGTTACGGGATGTATAGTGCATATATATTTTAGACACATGGATTTTTTTTTGTTATTTTGAAATACAAATGTCACACGAAGGTGTGTTGCTTGTTGGTGTGAGAGCGAGAATGCACGTTGGTTGTTGGCGTGATAGCGCAAATGCCTGAGCCTAACCAATCTTAAAAGAACAGAGATGGAGAGCTGGTATTAAATAACTTGAGTTAGATAAGGTATAAATCTAGGCATTTTATAAGTTCTCTGCCTTATTCTCTGTTGTGTAATTTTGCGATATGTAAATAGGCGGATGATGGATAATCGTTTAAAAGGTGCAAAAATTACATCATAAATTTCATTTCAAACTTAATTACCAAGATTTGAAACAGTATGTATATATAGAGGATGGTTTTCGTTTTGAAGTTCAGGAGAATATGTTATATGAAAAGCATGAAAAGCACGTGATTATATTTACACACCTTATTGTGTATCTTGTGTGTATGTCATTATGAACAAGAAAGAGGGCGCTACACAAAGGCCCCAGGAAATCTGCTGAATTTTATTGACCTACCGTAATGCAAACAACTGACTTCTGAAATGTTAATTTTGCATGAGAACAAGTATTAACAAGCTGCTGTCATTTAAAAAGACAGACTGCAATAACTGGACCAGAGGTATGTGTTTCTTACAGAAACTTAATATTCTAGGTTGGAATAAAAATGTGTTTTAAAACAGGTTGTTTTTATTTATATTGAAATATGCCGATATTTTACTATGAGTCGCAGTGCTTGAGCTGTGATGATATATGTATAGATATAGGCCTTATTCTAGTTTTGATTGTTTAACTTCAAAATCGAAAACCATTCTAGTATTTGATTTTGACTTTAAAATTTCAAATTATACAGACAAAAGAATATATTTGCAAATCCCACCAATGGTATATGTCCTTCTTTTATATGATATCTAACATCTTAGACACAACATAGTCTTTGACCAACATCGAACCAACTTGATTTGATCAGGGGTCCGTGTTTGCCCAACTATCTATTTTGTATTGCTTATAGGAGTTATGAGATTGATCACTGTTCGTTATCTTCACCTTGCATCAGGATTAAATGATACAATGCTTTACAATAAACATTGTTTTCCCATTGTCAAAATTATTCACCATATAGTTTGTTAAACATCATTAATGCTCTCTAATACACATGTTAAAAAATGTTAATTCCACACAAACGCACAGACCCTTAAAATTGTCAGACCGTACAGATCGTACAATCGACTCCCTGCTGGCGGCCGTTAATGATGTAACCCTCAAAACACCCACTGACATTGCAGGAAACTTTAGATATTCTAAACGGATGCCTTGTAATTAAAGAAAAAAACGTTGCCCTGATAGTAATTTTAATGAAATGCGAGTGTAGGTGTATAATATACACAAATTTCAAATTATTCAATCGGCGACTAAGTAAACATTTTAATTTTTATCAAATCAAGACGATTTTTAATGTGTTCCCTGTTTGTTTCTTCCTGAATTTTTTCCCGTGATTCTTCTTTGTATCTCCGTTCTTTCACGTCAAGGATATATACTCTTAATGACTGACTTTCTCTTAAAACATGGATGGAAATATAAGTATCAGCATTATGTGTGTATTCTTTTTAAATTTGATTTCCTAGCTGGTTGTCTCAGTCGGTTAACGCATCGACTGCTGACTTTTAAAACATGGGTTTGAGTCCAACAGGAATTTTATTTTTTTCTTCAGATTACTTGTTATTTGAAATGCGTTTTGTACTAAACAAAGTTAATCTGAAAAGGTTTTTTTTTTTCATTTCAAAATATTATTGTACATATTCTCCACTTTTCATCGATATGAAAGTTCTCTAGTGTTTTAATCCTTTTTATCCTTCTACATCTCGTATAAATGTGTTCACTAAGAATACCTCCATCCTCAAATACCTACTATTATTGTAACGTTAGATATTATACACTGATGTCTGTAATTGAAGGAAAGCAGTGTCTTGATTTTCCTTTCCTAGTACACAACGTAGTTACATAACGTCTTGCAATTTCAATTAGTCAAATGGAAACAGATTATATTATGATTCAATCTCTAAACAAAAATGATTCATGATTTCCCCCGTTAAATTCGCTTGTCCTCGGAATCTACAATTACGTTAGGAGAAATTTGATTACCTTGAATTTAGTATCTAAGCCTAACAAAAGAGTGTTATCATGCGGTACAATTTGAACAAAATTACAGGCTGAGGACAGGTATATATTCTCTTCAGCAGAATCCCATGTTGACTTCATACGCAACGAAGCATGGGGATTTATACAGTGCACTGATTTTATCGTTAGTAAAGGTTCGTACAAGGCGGTGAAACAGTTCAAGTTTCTGTAGAATTCAACACAGAATGAAAGAATGAAACTCATATTTCTTTACGACAGCCATGGGATAGGGTACTTCAAAGGGAATTGTAAAAAGGATAAATACGTAAAACTGAAGATATCGAAACATGATGAACTTATCAATATAAATTGGAAACTTGATAAATATCTTCATTGTAAATGTATGTTCAGGATTTTATGAATTCCTTTTTTGCTGATACATGGCATAAACAAAGAAAATCAACATTCTACATAGCCGCATTTTGAATTTTTCCAAAGGAGAATATGTGAACAATAGATAATCAACATTTTAAAGTTATCTTAAATTTTTAATGATATTTCCACAGAACATCTGAATTCTGAAGGCCCGGCCACGGCACTGCATCAGACATAGACGTTACATGTACAGTAGCTGTGAATTCACTAGGCAGTAAAAGTAAAAGTGAAAGTCATGTATCAGCTGGTACAATAAAGAACACAAATCGATATGTAGTGGTCAAAATGTATGACACTTCAGCGAAAACTATTGATAGTACATGTGATTAAAGAATTACTGATTTCACAAAAAAGCATAGAAACGAAATGACTCGACCTTAACAAAAGCTGCTATTTGTTTTCATATTCAATCCCCCTACACTATAAATGTTTCGGTTTAGTACATCCTATTCATGCATATCAAAACAACACAACTTACATTTCCATACACAACAACCAGAAGTGACTTATTCATTAAATGTGCAGTTTCGGGTTTGTAGTGCTTTCTATCTTATGTTTATCTATATTTTTGATTTCATTGTTTTATTGTGCAATTGCTTATATGTACATATAGCTAAAAGATTGATTGATTGTCTCTTGCTTAACGTCTCGCTCGAGAATTTTTCACTCATATGGAGACGTCACCAAGACCGATGAAGGGCTTCAAAATTAGGCCTATGCATGGCGCTTAAGGAAGAGAGGGTTGTTTTGCGTGTCACACCTACTGTGACACGGGACATCCGTTCTTAAGATCATTTCCGATAACCTGTGACATTCATACCTGATGCCGAGCGTTTGGCGATGGAACTGTCACTCCCTGTTTTAACGACTTAGATCTGTCGCTGCCGGAATTCGAAACCCGGGCTTTCCGCATGTGGGGCGAACGCCCTAACCTCTGGGCCACCGCGGCGGTATCTAGAAAAATTTAGCATATAAAAAGAGAAGTTAAAAGATGCAATAAAATATTAAATATTTTGGAAAATCTACCTTCGTTTTGTTAAAAGTAAATGGATTACATTTCTTACTCATTGTCAAGGCATTAGTTGAATGTTAGATTTATTTTGAATGTTGCGATACAAGGTATTAATTTTATTTACTATTTTGAATGTTGCGGAACAAGATATTAATTTTATTTTATATTTTGAATGTTGCAGAACAAGGTATTAAAGGCTACCATATTTCCCAATTGCACACTGAAAGAGGTCTTCATATGTTTAACAGGAACATTAAATATTTAGATTACCAACGGTTTGAATGAAATTGCATTTTGTATATCAATTTTTTCAATTGCCCACACATTTCACATATTTTGCATACTTGTATACTTGATACTTTTGTAATCATCCATGCGTTAAATAGAAAGACACCGCAACGTTTAGAAGGTAATATGTTAATTTACATTTCACCCCATTCTTTAGGCTATTACCATGATGTTATTTATAAATACATTTTTTGAGTTGAATCCCTTCTGACTATTTCAAATCTATTCGCTGGCCTTTTTTCACCTTTTTATCACATCTGAACCCGCCTTTGGTGTTTTCATATATCCGACTTCGCTCTACTATCAATTTTGTATTCGTTTTAAGATTTCAGATTTATAATTAGGTTGGTTATTCAATTCAAAATAAATAATTACTTATTTTTACCTGATATTGCTGCAAACTACGCTAATCCTCTTACCGGCAAACACATTACTACTGAAGTAAATAGCGAACGGAAGATTTGCTGATTTACGTGCTTCCCAGAATTGTTCACTGGTATAAGATGTCAATAGTTGCAGGTGAAGTGTTGCGAAGTTAAACGAATGTTTAATGCCAAGAGCAAAACATTGTCGACACATGTTGTAGCTTTTGAATAGATTCTCTCATCAAAATATAAAAAGAGGTGAGCTAATAAAAGAACATATTTTGGGTCCATGGGGACCCTAACAGATTTCTAGAAGTCCCGATCAACAAAGATCACGTAAATATTGTCAATGCGGAACTCCAGCATCTTTTCAAAATGAATATCTAAAGTACCAGCTTGCAAAACCAGGGTCGTGTATACCAAACGACTAATCACATCATTTGAATGATTCACCCACTTTAAGACACCTGAAACAGAGAAAACCTGAAATGTAGCTATAGTATATAGACCTTTTAGATAGATCCAACTCTACATATCCCCCATATCTACATATACTCCAGAAGTATAACCCAATAAGTATATTGTGTTTTGAGATTGTTAATGTTTGTTATCTTGAAAATTTCATGCATACATGTGAATTTGGGTCGATGAACATGAAATAAATATATGTATCTGTTCATCTCGATTAAATCCAGACTAATTGCAAACTATTTTCCACACTACTCCTAAAACCCTTTAACTTTCTTTACGACCAACTTATATTTATCTAAGGGGAAATGGTAAATGATAATATCAGTGTATATGACACTTTTCTCTCATGTGAAATGTATTGAAAAATACTAACACATTGTCAAACTGCATATACCAAGTAAAGGTTTCTTTAATTTCCAGGAATGTTCTTGTGAAATGACTTGAAACTTATCTAATTTATATTTTCTTCAGAACATGGCCAAATATATATCAGAAAAAATTCTGAATGATCATGAGACAGATAAGTTGTCAACCTGGATTGTAAAACAGTGCCAGTTTCAGCTGTTGTATAGACTAAGTCGGCATGGACTGTCAGCTGATACATTTCATCAACTTTGTGATGGCAAAGGCCCCACCGTAACTGTACTGTACAACACAATCGGTAATGTGTTTGGAGATTACCTCTCACAAAGCTGGAACTCCAATAATGTCCCGATTACAGACGATAACGCATTTCTTTTTAAATTGCGAGTTCGAGATCAACCTTGCATGGAGAAATTTGGTATACGTGTACCTTCGATGGCTGCATGCGGAGTAAGAAAATGGGGGGCCAACGTTCGGGGGACGAGCTACTGGTGGTGGGAGTATCTCTAACTGGCAAGAGGCAGCTTGTTTTAGCGAAGTTTCATCGTGTCAGAATGCACGGTTTTGGGATTTACATACCTTTTCTGACTATTCCCGCAAGATTCCTAAAAAAATGAAATGTAATTATCAGCGGAAAAAATGGAAATAGAGTCCTTGGTTCACAAAGTAGTTTTGCATTGAATGGAGAAGAGCATTTGGGAAGTAATTATGACAGATGTGTCTTTAATGAGGAAAAGAATTTCAAGTTGGAATTACAGCAATCAGATGATGAATCGTTGTCCGGGGGAGATTTCAATGTCAGAGATCTAGAGGTGTATCTTGTTAAGGGTAAGCACCTCTGTTTGTAGTGCCAATGCATTGTTCAAATAACGAAAAGATGTTAATTTCTTCAATTTTATTTTACTCCCCTGTATTTACTATGTCCAAACACAAAACTCATCTCTATCAATGTTGATTCAAATCTATACTTCGTATCAGTCTGACAGTAAGTGTATACAAATATCCATAATACATCTCAATAAGAATAATACATTCATAATCCTTTGTAGAATGGAAAATTCCTGCAAAAAGTGTAGCAACTGCTCAACCTTGGAGAGAAGTGCCCCTCTGGAATTCCCCGGTAATCAGTCTAAAATATAAATGAATATTGCAATTTTTAGATATGCTCGTACCCATATGATGGATTTGAAAATAACAATAATGTCATAGGTATATATACTGAATGGAAAAAGGCATACTCTAAAATTGTCTACTGCAACAATTCATTATTGTTGAAATGGTTTTGAATTTATTTGGGCTTTAAACAATTAAAACAAAATGTGATATACAATAGAGGATAACTGAACTATGAATCTAACGCGTTTGATGAGAGCGCATGTAGTTTGCCTATGATAGTTAAGTTGAAAAGCACGTGGCTGGTGTTACGGATCAGTTTGGACATTTTGAAACCTCTTATGATTTGTGTGAACATGTCTGATGAAGATTGGTACATATTTTGACACTGAAAATTGTTGCGCCTTTCTGAAACTGAAAGAGGTTAAAAGATTGACTTACTTATGTAGGGACATCATCAGAAAGGAATTCCTGATCAGTTTCATGTTTGCCATTCTACCGTGTCTTGGCTTAAACAAAAAAAAAGATCGTTAACAGGAATTGTTAAAGACTGTCCTAAAAGCGATCGTTTCCTGGTGACATGGCCTGTCCAGACAGAGATATGAGGGATTAGACTAACCTACCTCAGAAACAGCTCTCATATTGCATATGAAACTAAAACCCGAACCCACCTTTGATACACCCAGGGGTTCATATTTGCCCAACTCTTAATTTTGTTTTCCTTCTATCAGTAATGAGATTGATCACAGTTCCTCACCTTCATTTTTCCATTTATGGACGTCACAATGCCAGACTTAGTGACAGCATTGCACAACACACTCAACGAGACAGGCCTCAAAGCACGCAGGTCATACAAATACACTCAAAAAGGTGTGTGGCTGGACTAGTGTCGAAGGCACGGTTAAAATTGATTCATAATGTCACAATGAGGGGCTGCTTTATTCAGTGACGAGTCATGATATACACCTTTTCTAGAAGATGAGATGAAAAGAGTGCATCTATGTAAACGTTAACTGTACGTCGTCAAATTTGGCGACAACGCTGTGTGATATGGTAACGTATGATGTGGATTAGAACCTTTACAGAATTGTATTGCATTTTCTGGTACATGGTCTATTTTGTGACATGTTTCAAATTTAGATATTCGTGTAAATAAAACTTAACCTATAACCTAATTTGTTACATTGTATGCTTCATATAACTTGCTTCGCAGATTATAAAGGGTAAACTGTAACAAGTTAGATGATTTTGTATAGCATAGGCCAACATTAGTTTCATCCCATAAAGCAATTAGGTCAAATTACATATTTCTCTATAATTTTTCTCACTTTTTTTAGTCTCTCCTCTCCCTTCAAGATTACGTATCGAAATATCATCCTATTGAAGATACAAGTGTAACCAATGTAAATATTTTACTGCTTGGTGAAGTTGGAGCTGGAAAATCGAGTTTTTTCAATACCATTAACTCAATTTTCCGTGGAGAAATCACATCACGGGCATGTGCAGGAAGTTCCAAACACAGTTTGACAACAACGGTAAGTATATTCATCATATATGTCTTATATAACGCTTATTCAGAACAAACATTGTTTTATTGCCAAATATATAATATACAGACTTTCTGTTTGTTTTCAGATTTTGTAGTTTAGTTTTAGTGTTAGTTTGCATTCTTATTTTATTAATTGAATTTTCATTTCTATCGATCTGAAGAACGGGAAAAAACACATATGACAACTTCACATTGTTCGTATCGTTGGTCAATGCTTTATATATCTTTATTTATTTGACATCTACATGATCATATCTACATGCAGCCAGGTTGGTATACATATTCATAGTGTTCATATATAGATATATGGATATTTGTATACAGATACAGGTGACTCTCGATAACTCGATGTTCAAGAGACCTTGATAAAACTTCGAGAAATCGAGAGTTCGAGAGATCGAAATTCGGAAATTGAAGGTCCGTCGGTATGGTTAAGATTTTACAGTAACCGGAAATATATACCAACAAGATCATATGATATCGTTTTGACATGTTTTCCTTCATATTTATCAGGTACTTTGATATCAAAATAAAAAAAAAACAACTTATTTTGCATTAATAAAAACATTTCAAAATTTATGTATTTATTTGTTCTTTAATCATGATTAGATAGTCATACAAAACCAAGTTCAGATGATGCTTTACTATCGCAAACTAAACAGAGCACAATGTTATGTCGCTTTACCTAAGACAAAAATTCTAACGAATGAGTGAAACGATGTTTTAGAGTAACTTTACACAAAGAACAAACTCGAGAAATTTAACAGTCTGTAGATCTCTAAATTATGTATAAAACTTACTCTTTCGTTGTCACGTCAAAACAAATTCTAGATTTTATTCATAGTCGGATTATATATAATTTAATCATTACGACTCAAAACACCATGCAGTGCAAGCTAGGTGTAAACTGACCAATTAACCAATTATACACTCAAGTGTGTCACCTCCACAAAGAAGTACCGGCGATGTTTCAACTATGTAAACACCTATTTACACCTCCGGCATTCAACAAAATCCAGGTAATGCCCAAGCGGAAATTATTACACGCTTGTGTAACGGTGGGTATACCCTACCACCACTTCGAGAGATCGAGAGTTAAAACAATGAAATGTGTTTTATGGGACCCAACTTCACTTCGAGACATCGAACGTTCGAGAGATCGGTAGTAAATTTGCTTTGTTATATAGAGAAAAAAGTTGGGACCATGATTTCACTTCGAGAGATCGAGAACTTCGAGAGATCGAAGTTCGAGCCATCGAGAGTCACCTGTATTGGAAGACGCCTTTCTACGTTCTAATGATGTGTTGAGTTTCTCCATTCTGATAGTACCTTGATCATGTACAGACAAAACTGTTTCCGCTCTTAGGAAACATAATTGCTGTGCCTTCAATTCGACATTTAGATACATCAATGACGTTCTATCTATTAACAATAATAACTTTCATTCATATGTCGATTCGATAAGTTAACTCAAAATAAGAGATACCACAGAGTCTCTCACTTCTGCTTCATACCAAGATATTTTATTGAAAGTAGATACTAACGGCAAACAAACAACTCAATTTCATGACAAACGGGGTGATTTCAGCTTTTCCGTCAACTTCCCATATTTATGTCACACTATTCCATTATCAACTGCATATAGTGTTTATATCTCTCAACTGATTCGATACGCCAGAGCTTGTTCTGCGTATAGTCAGTTTTCAAATCGAGGCAGCCTGCTGATAAACAAGTTGATGGTGGAAGGATTTCAACGGTCTTGTTTAAAGTCAACATTTCGCCAATTCTATGGTCGTTATAACGATCCAGTTTGCCAATATAATCTATCATCAGGTCAAATGCTGTCTGACGTGTTTCATCCAATTGTTAGACCGTTCTTGGCTCACTGAATTCAGTGTTCAGAACACCTTTTGTCTACAACGGTAATTGTATTTATTGTGTATCAGAATTTGTTTATGAATTTTCTAACCGGTTTGTATCTTTTATACACCTTTTCATCGCTGAACCGATTAATCATTTCAATATCTGGTATTGTACAAGAGAAACAATGTACAAAACTAAGTTTTTTAACGAATAAAAATATCACAATTTGTACTCGAAATATAGTATAAGATATCCATTTAATTAAACGCGGAGTAATTCCTACAGTGTTTATGGATGGGGTGACAATCTGACTAAGGTATAGGGCTTACGTCGGATGTGAACGGTCAGGAAAGGGTTCCCACTCGTCCTAAATACCCGATCCCACTTCTATTATGCTCAGGAGTCCGTCTGTGCCTTATGTTAGATTTGGTATTTGCAATTAAATAAGTGAGAATCAACACTGATTATTGTCTTCGTCTTTTCAACATCGTTATGAAAGGTAAAGATAACTAACAGTGATCAATCCCATAACTTCTATAAGCAATACAAAATAGATAGTTGGCCAAAGGTTATGTACTTATTGAAATTATTGTTTGCTTTATTTAAACATTTCGAATAGCATATCCTCCAAAATAATATATTTCATCACTTCATGTAAACAGTATGCTTGAAAGAAGCGCTTCTGTGTACAAAAAGTTCGTCGATATTCTACGTTTTAACAGTACAGAAGTGAATTGACCATTTATAAAAATCTAGTACAGACACAACTATTTCTACCCTCAAGAGACGTGATTGTAACTCTTGTCTTTACCTGTTAAGTAAGATGTATAACTGTTATTGATTATCACTTTTAGTTCGTTTCATGTTTCCTATTTTACCAGCTAAGAAAGTACAGAGTTCGGGACCCGAGTTCCGGTCAGTATCTGAATCTAAGACTGTGTGATATGCGTGGATTAGAAGAGAGCGAAGGCGTCAAGACACAAGATATTGCCTTGGTTTTAGATGGCAACATTCCGGAACATTACCAGGTGACAAAGATCATTACGGTTACACATATTTGATTGGACCATGGAGGACAGATATAAGGTCATAAGATCAAATTTAAACGGCTTCATGTTAGTGAATGTGTCATAAAAGTAAACTATTATGATTTGTTGGCTCTTCCAACGTGTATAGCAAACATCGCCTTTAAATACCAAGCTTTTATTCCCGTTCATTAGATTTATAGGCATACATTGATTTATGAATTATTTTTATGAAACATTTCTATTCGTATTTTGTCATTATCATTCAGTTATTTTTCTTTCATCAGTTTAACCCAGCCTCTCATGCTACACCTAAATCTCCTGGATTTAAACGAGATCCTGAACTGCAGGACAAAGTCCACACGGTGGCCTTTGTGATAGACGCGAGTACCATCAACGTTATCAATACTGCAGTCATCCACCAAATGAAGGAAATCCAGAGCTTGATTATTGAGAGGGGTAAAATTGTCTTCATGACATGATGCGGCAAATGTTTCCAATATATCATATTCAAGGGACTATCAATATATCAAATACTGGTAGTCACCTTTTATTCACATTTGGTATTTTGGTGTTGGGGGATGTTGTTCATTAAACATAGAATAAAAGCAATATTGATGATATCAGAAATGCTCGCATAAATCCTACAGAAAATGCAAATTTGAAATTGAGAGAAACACGACTCACTGGTAACACCAGAGGGGGACTTAGGTACTTAGAAAAGGTAAACGTCCACCGTTTATCGACCCTTTATTATTTCTCTATCTTGATCAGGTAAACTGAGTAATCCATAGTCAAGATCAATGTATGTGAAAAACGGCCCAAAATTGGTATGGCACGCGTCAGTCAGCATTCAACCCAATGCGAGGTTGTTTTTGTAAATATTTAATTTTGCCCAATTTATGGGCAACAAAAGCATCATCTCATTATTAAGTGTCTGAGAAACTCGTTAAACTATTTAACATGACCTTCAATCTTTACAGGTATACCACAGGTCATCTATTTGACAAAGCTTGACAAAATCTGTACTGATATTGACAATGACGTAAAACAGATCTTCATGAGTAGCGCTTGCAAACAAGCAGTGGATACGGTTGCTGACGTCATAGGAGTTCCCAGATCGCATGTTTTTCCCGTCAAGAATTATGAGAAAGAAAGTCGACTTCACACGCCAATCGATATTTTGGCTCTCTCAGCATTGCGCCAAACTTTGGTATTTGCGGATGACTATTTAGAAGACTAGAGTGAAATTGCAGAAAGAATGTCTATACAGAACAGGTTATTGGAAATTATGTATGCACGTAGTGAACGTTTCGGAACTATAACTATATATAACTATATAACTATATAAATATATATATATAAAGCACTAAATAATCACAACTAGGTACTGAAAATTTTCGCCCCAGCCCGGGGTCGAACCAGCGACGTACGGCACCCACCGCCTAGCAAGATTGTCAAACCAGTGCGTAAGTCCACTCGGCCACATAATATATATATATATATATATATATATATATATATATATATATATATATATATTAAAAAAATATGAAAAGAAAACACAGAAATCCTCCGTAAAGCTTTAGCGCTTTCATTACATCTTCAGAAGCTTTACAAAAATGTATACATAGCAGTATCATAGTAACAGTGATTATGACGTGAAAGTAAGCGGAACGTTAAATGTCTATATTGTGACGTCATGGATAATGTACAACAATGATCTGGAAAAATTACCGGAAAATCATAGGCAATTATAAAAGACAATTAAGTTTTGGCTTTAGAATACCAATGAAATGTTTTTCTTTTTCCCGTCTCTGAATAGCACTGGCACATCTGAGTTTATAAAATGGGAAAATGTTAAATCGTTTTTTACCACACGTTTCCAGATGTGCACTTAACTGGATTTGTCTGTATTCAGGTGTACTGATGTGCTGCTTATGTACACGTACACGGGCACGGAGAGTGTTGCCAGTTTCACCAATGTAATATTCCTTGCATCCAGGACATGTGATGGCGTATATGACATCCTTTGTATCGCATGACATGTTAGCATTAACTTTAAATTCTCGTCCGTTAAAATTATAACTGGTTCCTTCTGTAATGTAGTCACATGTACCGCATGGAGGGTCCGTACACTTTGACACTGTATAAGTACGGTCATCTAATTGGGAGGAACAAAGTATTCTCTTAAGATTTTTGGGCTGGCGTTTACTGCTATAAAATGACAGTTCTTGTATATACCTTTTGTTTGTTCATCTTCTCTAAGTAGCCTGTTTAATTCGTAAACAATTGAATTGATGTTTTGATTTCTCGGATTATAAGTATGTACAAATGGTATTATTTCTCCGTCATTAGCACATCGTGTGTTTGAAAGTAGCTGTATCCTATCGCACTCCTTAGCCTTTATATTCCATCGTCTACAAGTTGTTCTGAGTATTTTTGGCTTAATAAATACAATTTTAATTCCTTCTAGTGGATATCCCTCGTATCGGTATTGCTGACAATGGTACAAATCCTTCTTGCGAGATTATATGGTATAGCTGTTTTAGTATGGTGGGGATGTCATATACGCCAAAGACCACGAATATATTGTCAATGAGGAACTCTAGCATATTTTTTATTTCAACTTCAGAGTACTTGTCCATGTCCCTTTAACATATTTATATAGCGATATTCCATTATCATCTGCATATCGTGATTCGATACATAACTGTAGCTCTCTTGGAAAAATAATGGGACAGATCAGTGAGCTACAGCCCCTTATAATAATGCACAGGGTTAAGATCAGTTAGCTACAGCCCCTTATAATAATATGCAGGGTTAAGATCAGTGAGCTACAGCCCCTTATAATAATGCACAGGGTTAAGATCAGTGAGCTATAGCCCCTTATAATAATGCACAGGGTTAAGATCAGTGAGCTGCAGCCCCTTATAATAATGTGCAGGGTTAAGATCAGTGAGCTACTGCCCCTTATAATAATGCATAGGGTTGAGATCAGTGAGCTACAGCCCCTTATAAGAATGCGCAGGGTTGAGATCGGTGAGTTACAGCCCCTTATGATAATGCACAGGGTTAAGATCAGTGAGCTACAGCCCCTTATAATAATGTGCAGGGTTAAGATCAGTGAGCTACAGCCCCTTATAATAATGTATAGGGTTGAGATCAGTGAGCTACAGCCCCTTATAATAATGCGCAGGGTTGAGATCAGTGAGCTACAACCCCTTATAATGATGCGCAGGGTTGAGATCAGTGAGGTACAACCCCTTATAATAATGCGCAGGGTTAAGATCAGTGAGCTACAACCCCTTATAATAATGCACAGGGTTAAGATCAGTGAGCTAAAGCCCCTTATAATAATGCGCAGGGTTGAGATCAGCGAGCTACAGCCCCTTATAATAATGCGAAGAGTTAAGATCAGTGAGCTACAACCCCTTATAAGAATGGGCAGGGTTGATATCGGTGAGCTACAGCCCCTTATAATAATGTGCAGGGTTAAGATCAGTGAGTTATAACCCCTTATAATAATGCACAGGATTGAGATCAGTGAGTTATAACCCCTTATAATAATGCACAGGGTTGAGATCAGTGAGATAGAACACCTTATAATAATGCGCAGGGTTGAGATCGGTGAGCTACAACCCCTTATAATAATGCGCAGGATTGAGGCCTTTTATCGTTATACTCTTGCATTACCGTCTGATAAATTTGATATCACAAAATCCCTAACATATTTCCCTACTATAATTGTGTCCAAATATACCCCCACATATTCATTAAAGCCCGAAAACTTTGAGCTTTTAATGATTTCGTTTGTTGACGTAGCCATGGTAGGTAGCCCGTCAATTCGAATCCCAGTTTATTTAGGCTCATTATTACAACTGTATTTTAAACAAACTTGACATTAATTCCACTTTTGGTAATCCTACTTTTACTTCAATTGCCCTTTCAAAAGATTAAATTCTTCAAAATCATGTTTCCGTTTTAGACACATTTAATATCCAAGTCAATGGGTCGGATGAAAATGAGTTAGCGTACCTATACTGGATTCCTAAACTTCACAAAACCCTTACAAAGATACATTGCTGGATCGAGTAAATCTTATATCTAGCACCTATCTTTGCTCCTCACGAAAATACAAACAGCTGTGGAGGAGAACCTTTAAACGCACTGTGCCACGACATATGCCAGAAGTGGTGTAAATCAAATGTGGATTCTAAATTTTTTAAAAAGAACTTTCAGTAAATTTGAAATTGCAAAAGTTTTCTCAAATCAACAACATCAAAACGTATGACTTTTCAACACTTAACATGATCATTTCTCACGATCAATTAAAAACTAGACTTTTCGAAATCATAAATAGTTGCTTCTTCATCAAAAATGGAAACAGGGAACATTTGTATCGAGTGATCAGACATTTGAAAATTACTTTGTTAAACACCACTCTGAATCTACACACAAGTACTCTGAATTTGCAATAAAAATATGCTAGGGTTACTCATTAAACAATATCTTTATAGTCTTTGGTAATCAGGTCTTCCAACGGTCAGTTTGAATTCCCATGAACACGAATTGTGCTCCTTTGTTAGCTGACCTGTTTTTATATTCTTATGGAACAGAGTTTATTCAAAAGCTTCTACGTGAAAAGAAAAGATCTCTTGATGTGTCCTTCAACTCAACATTTAGATATAGCGACGACGTTTTATCTATTAACAATAATAACTTTCATTCATAGGTCGATTCGATATATCCCTCTAAGCATGAGATAAAAGACACCACAGAGTACTCCACATCTGCTTCATACTTAGACATTTTATTCAAAATGAATTTTAACGGCAAACTAACAACTTTATGACAAATGGGGTGATGTCAGCTAATCCATCGTCACCTTCCCATATTTATATACATGTAGGAATATTCCATTATCACTTGGATATGGTGTTTATATCTCTCAACTGATTCGATACACAAGTTCTTGTTCTGCGTATGATCAATTTTTAAATGGAGACAGGCTGCTGACAAACACGTTGATGTCACAGGAGTTTTGGTTAGAGTCAGCATTTTGTAAATTTTATGGTCGTTATAATAATATAGTTTGCCAATACAACATATCATTGGGGCAAATGTTGTCTGACGTGTTTCAAACAAATTGTTAAGTCGTTCTTGGCGCATTGATTTTGTCTACGGACTACTCCGTTTACCTGATCAAGACATTGACTCAGAGAGGGTGTGACCGATCAACAGGCGATACTTGCCCCTCCTAGACGTGTGGTCCCACCTTTTCTATGTCCAGGGGTTCGTGTTTGCCCAAATTCTTAATTTTGTATTTCTGATAAGAGTTACGAGATTGATAACTGTTCGTTGCAAGAATGCAGCAAATAAGGCCTCAACCGTGCGCATATTTTTTGCGCCGTAAATCGAAGGATTTTATAAGCGGTGGATCTGTAGCTTTCTGATCTGTCCCAATATTTTATCGGAGAGGAACAGTTTGCGGCTAATTCAGCGTATGATAAGTTTTTCAATCGAGGTAAACTACTGACGAATAAGTTGATGTTATAAGAGTAGAACAATCTCGTTTAGAATAAGTAGTTCGCAGATTATATGATCTTTATTTATAACAATCTAATTTTCAAATACAACCCGTCATTAGGTACAATATTGTCAGATGTGTTTCATACCAATTGTTAGACCTTTTTTAACTACGGACTACCAGATCAAGGTTTGGGGATCAGGGCGGGTGTGATCGGTTAACAGAGGATGTTTACTATGAGGTACCTGATATATTTATATAATTCCTCCCTCAAGGTATCCCACAATTGGTTCCTTATTGTTTCGTAAAGTACTAATACGTAACTCTGATCCTCAGACGAATTTGACTCCAGTCTTTGGCACTCTGTTTTTCCTCTTAGTTCTTACAAGTTTACTGTTATTTCGGATTTCCAAAATTTCGGCTTGAGCATCACTGAAGAGACATTATTTGTCGAAATGCGCATCTGGTGCATCAAAATTGGCACCATATAAAATTTACATATAACAAATCTTTATAGTATATAAAATTTGTATATTATCTCTATCTATAAGAATCATATACGTTATGTTGATAAAAGGAGGTTACCATGGCAAAGAGAGCGTCATAACTGACCTTGAAAAGCAAAGCTGATATTTTCATATGATAGGAATTCATTTCGCTGTTAATTTCAAATGATACTTGCAATCCCTTCCTTGATTTGTGATGTATTGAAAGGAAATTTTCATGCATGTACATCTTTTATTTATATGATCTTTCAAATTTTGAACAAGGTACGGTTTTAGCCAAAATCTGCCCTGTCAAGGAAATTCACCAAAATACTAAATCTGATATTTGAGAATGTGTCATTTATGAAAATGACCATCGCTATTCTTTATCTTCCATAGTAGCTGTAATATATGCAACGGAAAATTCTATATTAACCTGACGACGTCACCAAATTTGACTTTAATTTTGACGTAATATACGAGAGTTCTCCCCAGGCGATGTTTTGAGTAGGAAAATAAAAACTGTATCACACATGGAAGTATTGATTCTTAATAAATGCGAAATTTTTGGTTTTTGTACTGATTTGAATGGGTATTAAATGAAGATTGAAACCACATCAGATATGCCGCACAGGGGCAAAAACTGCAGGTATTAATTAAAGAAACATTTATATACTGTTAATAATGATTTCTTATTTCTGTCTCCAACTCCCTTTATTGTGGCCAATTCTAAAGATTTTTTTTTATATTTGTTAAGAGTCTCGCGTGCATTCGAAAAAAAATGATGACATCAAAGGCAGCTCAAATTCAAATCACTGAATTTTATGCGAAGTTTGGATTATCACCAATGTAATTCTTCACGAATCGGAACACAATAGAATTCATTGGTATTTGTTTTTAATTGGCATACGCAATATTCCATATATGGGGATCCAGGTTAGAATAGGTCCTCAGTATCCCCTTACTTGTCGTAAGAGGCGACTAAATGGGGCGGTCCTTCGAATGAGACCGCAAAAACCGAAGTCCCGTGTCACAGGAAGTGTGACACGATAAAGATCCCTCCCTGCTCAATGGCCATAAGCGCCGAGCATAGGCCAAAATTTTGCAGCCCTTCACCGGCAGTGGTGACGTCTCCACATGAGTGAAATATTCTCGAGAGGGGCGTAAAACAATATTCAATCAATCATATTCCACATATGTATATTCTCAATATCATATGCGTGGTATTAAGTTGGAGCAAAATGTCATTTCATAGGTATTCTCGGGAAAAAAACGCAGTGTTTCTGAGAAACTAGAAACACAACTTCAAAAGGAAGATAATTATGAAACGGTTACGGTTATCAGTGGTAGGGCATTCGCTTCGTAACCGGGAGTTATAGTGTGTTCGAACCCCGATCATGGCATGCCACGTCCAACCTGAGACGTAGATATACATGTGCTCTTCGACAAACACTCGACAAAAGTGAGAATCACGGGTCTTTCAGATAGGCACCCAATGTCACATCGAGTGTGTCCAGGGATCCGTGTTGGCCCTACTCTTTATTTTGTATTCTTTATAGAAATTACGAAAATTCGAATTCATCACTATTCGATATCTTCAGTTTTCGTGACCTTAAAAAAGAGGTCCTGTGTCACAACAGGTGTTGGCACGTTAAAAAAATCAATACTATAGCCTTAAGTGCTAAGCATAGGTTTTATATGTGGTATTTCACATGCAGCTGATGATTTCTCAATTTGAGTGAAAAGTTCTCGAAAGTACGTAAAATAAACAAACAAAACATGAAGAACTTGTATAGTCAAAATACTCTCTCTCTCTCTCTCTCTCTCTCTCTCTCTCTCTCATAAATATACCATGCCTCAAACAGACCGTCTCTCATACACATATTCACACACAGTCTCACTCACCACTATCAGGCTTCTCCACAAAAAAAAAAATCGTCAATGTGTTAGGTACTGTACAACTGAGCGATAATACAAAGCTGGTACACCCCAACACTTGTTTGCGCAATTTAGTGTCATTATATCCACCTTGTCCAAAGAAACCCTCTGAAAAGTTGTAAAATACAAAAATCATTCGATAGTTTATACAAGAGAAATAAAACTTGAGACTTGCTCACCAACCCCTGCACATAGAACTTTCCTTGAACTAATCAACTAATCATACTCCTACCGGATGTACTTAATATGCGTGTTTTAGGGCATGCTCCATACGTAAATAGGTAAGAAAATATCAACATCCGATGTATTTTTAGAAGCGGAAGCACGTGTATGTAAATTTTCAGTAAATGATGTCTTGGCGATTTCTACCTTCCCTGAGCTGAGTCTAGTAAGGCTACGTACATGGCGCAAAGTAGAGTTGGAAATTAAAAATTTTAATTATCCACCTCAAGAAGAAAATTCATATATGAAATTAAAAATAGAAGAATTATCAGACGGTGAAGTAATTTAGTTACATGCTCAGTGGGGGCGCTAGGTGCCAAACGAATGAAAAAATCATCTTGACTTACAACAAATTTTGATTTCCTTGCTACGGAATCTGATGTCTCCATATAGGCCATTAGCAAAATAATCTCTTCAGGATTAGCATTTCCTCCTCTTCAGTCAAGAGCTTGTAGTCTTTGTACAAAATATTGTATGGAGAGGACTGGAAAAAAAAAACACATTTAGCTTAGCACATCAGATGATTTTTAAATTTTGACATAAATGAAAGCAAGTGGACAATAAACATTGTTGACTGTGGTGTAGGGGCAATAAGTAAAACAGTTCAGACAGGCACTGCCCCATCCGCCAGAACAAGTCATTATTGAATCTTGACGAAGATAAGCGATGATTTTCTTTTATTGTATGGGGGTTTGTATAGAAATGGGAACTAAAATCAAGTGTAGTCCCTAAATTTGAAAACGTTAGAGATAAGAATGTATATTTGAATCAAATTCTCTTTGAAATATTATTTCAAAAGCCGAGAACAAATTAAAAATCCAACGAAAAATTACGTTTAATAATGAAAACAATCAACCGGAAGTAGTATTTTTCTCAAAATTTGCTGTAAGGAAATATGATTTACCCAGAAAATGAGGAAAAAACTCTGAATCGGACTTACTGCAACTTAATCGTCAGAGGAAATTCAAGCTACCTACAAAAATCGAAGATTCAAATCAAAATATCCTCATAACAATTATTAGTTTAATCACCGAGTTGGGAGTATATCAATCTCTTTAATCACAACCAGTCGAAAATATTCAAAAATTCATTAAAAATTCATTTCTTGATCAATTTCTATATTTTTTTTCCCAACGAAGCTCTTATTTATATTCTCTCAATTTCAGATCAGTGCGCATGTGCAAAAGGGAAAATCCCGTCTGAAAATAGAAATGCGCATACCTGATAGGGTCGTATCAATATACGGCCCGCTTCAATGTTGCGACGTCATAGGTCACCTAATTTGCATTAATTATTCATAGTTACAAGGAGCAAGGAAAGTTCTATGTGCCCTGCCCCATGATAAAAGAAAACCATTCAAATATAAACTGCATTTTCTCATTATGCAAGTATATACATACATCGTATATTTATCTCGAATGGAGAAAAACAAAATTTTGACGGAATGCTCAATACTGCGAGTCTCAATATTATATTTGTATATATCCATATGTTGTGTATTCGCTTTGTGTAACCCCCCTTCCCCGGACTGCATTTTATAGTAGTAGAGAAAGATTAGATAAAATGTAATTGTAAGTGATACATTGGATAGATGTAATCAACCCACCCCAATGATACCAAAATCTATTTTTGAGTTTGTCAATGTTTTCGAGAAGTCACCCCCTCCCCTTTTTGAAAAACGATCTGTGCGCCTATAATCTATTTCAATCATTGTAAATTAAAATACATATCGTAATACGAGTAACACATATGGAGCAAATTATCTTTCAGGCACCTCAATCATACCATTTAAAAATAATTTTAATAAGCAACATATATTCTTTCTAGGACTAATGCAAATAAAAAGTGCCTTTCAAGAAATGTATATTAATCCCTATCTTAGCTACACAAACTTTTTTTTGTTTGTATTGTGTTTTCAAAAATGAAAGTGAATCAGTGTTCCCCAAACAACGAAATAGTTTTGTAACCATTGCAAATCTAAATAGTTGAACACTGAAGACCCCCAGTGCCATATTTGTGACACCGGTCATCCGTTTTTAAGGTCGTCTCCGAGGGCCCATGACATTCACACCTGATGCCAAGCGTTTGGTGATGGAACTGTCACTACCTGTTTTAACTACTTAGGTATGTCGCGGCCGGGATTCAAACCCCGGGCCGTCCGCATGCGGGACGAACGCTCTAACCGCTCGACCACCGCAGCGGTGTATATTTATAGATAGTGTGCGTAAAATTTTATATTCGTGAATAACCATCGTAAACTTTCTGACAAATAAATTGTTGTCTTTGAAAAGCATAAAATGTTACACTCGCACTAAATACGTCACTGATGTACGTACGTACCTAGGTGGATATTGGCGTCTGCTGTTACATGTAATAGGCTACCACATATGCCGTTTCCCATTTAGATCTAGAATGTGAATGGTAAAAAATAATGCTTGGATTTACAAGGAATATATTATTTATTAAAAGAATCGTCCATCGTTATATAAATTATTTAAATGTAGTTTGCCTGGTATGTAACATGAATTCTCACGAATCGTCGGTTGGTGCTATTTATACACCGTTCTGTTTACACTATAGTCATAACAACAAAAATGACATCCGGTCGGTAAGATAGGCTTAAATTTATCCGGATTATTATTATTATTATGATGATTTTAATAAATGTCATCAAAGTGTTTAAATAAATAACTATATGAGCATATATTATCTGAAAATATATTTACTACTTAAATGATTCTCGTTTCCTCTTCAACTGCCACGATGAACGCAAATTGCGTCACGATGGCGAATTTGTTAGCATCTTTCAACTGATATTTTAACCCCTCTTCCATCGTCGCCCGGGATGAAACTAAGAAGAATTGTAAGTTATTTAGTAAATGTTTATTATTCCGGGCAACGAGGGAAGAGGTGTTCAATTTCACAGTTTATCAATACAAAAACCATGAAAACACCACAGATAGCCTGAAAGCCCTTACTTTATTTGATTATGTACTACGCATGCGCGTAGATGAGTTGATTTCCATATACTTTTGAGAGTTACTATACATTACTCTTTTAGGAATTTGACAGGAAAATATCTGCAACGCAAAATAATTTTCCTTCAAAAACGCCGGGCAGAATTTGACCAAAACCGTACCTACTCCTTTGTATTAGTTAAAACTCCAGAAAATGTTTAAAACCTTAATCAATTTTCTTCCCACAAACTATATATAGATTTATATACGAGTAGTAATATAAAACATAAACAAAAAGTGAAAGCGATGAAATGAAATTGTACAACCTATAACAACTTTCCGCGTATTATTTAGTAACGGGAAATTATCCATAAACCGTGTGTTTCCTAATCAATATGCGATGCTAAAATACATCTGGGATATTACGACCTACCGCGTAGTTTTCATTTTTAGGAAATTAACTTATCAAATTTAGAATTCTATGAATATGTATCCTTTTTTTGGTGAACAATTCTTCATTTTGACTTGTTACTAATAGTTTGCTGTAACATTTATTTATTTTTAATTTATTCTAAAAATGATTGGCCCGTGATGATGAATAGCATGCCGTAACATAATGTAATTCATCTCGAAGGGCAAAATGAATATGAGCCTTGGTCGGCGTGGACAAGTTGTGGTAAGTCTGAAATTTGCAGGAGAAGAAATTGTTTGGGAAACTGTGTGAATGCCAAGATATTTCAACGAAAAGGCTGCAGGAAATCCAGTTGTGGTAATTGAAATTAAGACAACTTTGAAAAAGGAAGAATAATGATCCGGAAATAAACATTTATTTTATAATCTTTATTATAACCGCCTTTTAGAAAGCTGCGAGATGAAAGTTTAAAAGTTTATAACAGGGCAAAATTGGTAATGTTTCTTTATTCTTATGTGATCGATTTGTTAATTTACAATACAATGAAAGTACAATTTAAAACCATTTCATAGATAAGGTATCCATAAATACTTGCAAAACGTATAAGAAATGTGTATTGTATTAAAATTTTATGGCGTTTTGATTATAAAGTAATGAATATGTCTTGAATTGTGAAAATATCTATTCTTGTGATATTTGCTATTAGCGCTTCATTGTATTTGTTTTACTGGTTCTATCAAATATTGAATACTTTAAAATAGATGATCTGATATCATCAACAAAAGGGCAGACAGAACATATTTCCACAGCCACATTTTTAGGTAAGCATTGACACTGATCTGCTCATTACCTTCTACGTACCGTCTTTATCTTCATCATGACCTGGACGGACTCCTTGTATCTGTGAAAGATGAAGATAACAAGCAGTGATCAATCTTATAACCCCTATAAAGGTGAAGATAACGAACAGTGTTCAATCTCGTAACTCCTAGAAGCAATACAAAATAGATAGTTGGGCAAACACGGACCCCATGATATACCAGAGGTGGGATCAGGTGCCTAAGAGGAGCAAGCATTCGCTGTCGACCGGTCACACCCGCCGTGAGCCCTATATCTTGATCAGGTAAACGGATTTATGCGTAGTCAAAATCAGTGTGCCAGGAACGGCCTATCAATCAGTATGAAACACGTCAAACAGCATTGGACCCAATGATAGGTTGTGTAGGTAAACTAGATCGTTATAACGACCATAGAATTCGCTAAATACTGGCTTTAAACGAGATTGTTCAAACTTCTGCACCATCAACTTGTTTGTCAGTAGCCTGCCTCGATTTAAAAACTGACCATACGCAGATCAAGCTCTTGCACATCGAATCAGTTGAGAGATAAAAACATATGTAGGTGATAATGGAATATTGCTACACATTGATATTACGAGTGATATAAACAACGTATGTATGTGATATTGGAATACTGCTACAGAAATATGGAAAGTTGACGAAACCCCTGTAACATCAACGTTTATCAGTAGCCTGCCTCGATTTAAAAACTGATCATACGTGGAACACGCTTTTGCGTATCGAATAAATTGAGAGATATAAACACCATATGCAGATGATATTGGAATATTGCTATATATTGACATTATGAATCATGTTTATGATAAAATATCAGCATTACACATGTAATTTTACTGACTTACAAGTAGGTTCATTGATACTTTACAAATTATATAAATTTTACATTTTTACATCGGTCTATTTTTAGTGTATATTTATTAGGAATGTCAACGAATAATCCATTATTCTTCGATACCACTAACGTTCGACTAATTCTTTTTTATTCGAATAGTCATTTCCCAGAGGGGATCCGGGTTAGAATAGGTTCGCAGCACCCCTTGCTTATCGTCTGAAGTGACTAAATGGGACTGTACTTCGGATGAGACCGCAAAAACCAAGGCCCCGTGTCACAGCAGGTGTGGCACGATAAACATCCCCCCTGCTCAAAGGCCGTAAACGCCGAGCATAGGTCTAAATTTTGCAGCCCTTCAATGGCAATAATGACATCTCCATATGAGTGAAAGATTCTCGAAAGGGACGTGAAACAATATTTAATCAATCAATCAATCAATCGAATAGTCATTAAAACAATTGCACATCTGATTATGAAGCAATTCAGATACATGTGTTTTAATGGGTGAGCGTATCTAAAATGCCATAATTTTGCATTTGATTTGAAATATCATGCATGTTGTTTTAATTAATTGTCATATGGGAGGTTTACATGTCTACATGACTTCTAGAGGTAACTAAACACTAATTCAACCAGGTGGTCCCGCTCATTCCGTTATATACACTCAAGGTGTTTATCATGTTTCTTCCATGCAAGTTGAAGATAACGAACAGTGATCAATCTCATATATGTGTATGAGTGTCTGACGTTACATTATAGATTTACAAGAAACAACTACATCTGTGAATATGCCCAATGGCACCGAGCCGCATCAAAACGACGCCGGAGAAATTACATCAACCTCCACTGCTGGTAATTCAATCCATCAATAATAATAACATTGTAAGCTTGTTTTTATTGCTTATAGCATCTTACTCATAAAGTCTGCAGCATTTGATCTGTTATGGTACATGGCGTTTCATCTCAATACATCCAGCAAACCGACATTTGATTTGAACGCCTCTATGCAAGGTGAAGATAACGAACAGTGATCAATCTCATAACTCCTACAAGCAATATAAAATAGATAGTTGGGCAAACACGGACCCCTGGACACACCAGAGGTGGGATCAGGTGCCTAGGAGGAGTAAGCATCCCCTGTTGACCGGTCACACCCGCCGTGCCAAGAACGGTCTAACAATCGGTATGAAACACGTCAGACAGCATTTCTCTTTATCAAAGACTTATCCGGACATTGTTTTCTTATTTTGTCCAGGTATCGGTCTTCTTGTGACCTTGGGTCTGACCCTGTTGGTGATGGTTAACCTTGTCTTCACGCTCTATTTCTACCGTGCTTGGAAGAAAAGGTATACACTTTTACAATTATAACGACAAGAAATTGGATATTGAATTTTATCATTTTTATTTATTAAAATAAAAGGTTAAGACAACGAACAGTGATCAATCTCATAACACCTATAAAGAATACAAAATAAAGATTTACACGGACCCCTGGATATACCAAAGATGAGATCAGGTGTTATTAATTATCAAGATTTAATTAAGGCACATATGCCCCAATTTTTATGTTCGATTTTAATGAAGATATCATACCATGGTATTCTATGAATGAAATGACCCCCCTCCCCCGAAAAAAAAACCCTATTAACTATGCATAAAAAATACGGTTGTAGAGATATCAATGAAAATATCTTTAAAAGATAATCGGTCTCTTTAAACACTTTCTGAAATGAGCCGAGTGCTGACCACGTGACTGCCTTATTGGCATACCACGTGCTATGTTCCCAGCAGTTCTTGGGTCTGTGCATATCCAACTACCCTTTAGTGTTTTACATATGATGAAACATAATGAGTTTAATCTGATAAGCCCCTATTATAATATCTACAGTCGGTGAACTCATTAGAACTTACCAGCGCCATTGTTTACTTTCCGATCCCATGTAAAGAAGGCACGCGCGATGCATACATTATACAAATAAGGCCAACCGAAGATGTCAGAGAGTTGAAATAGTCAATCATTTCACCTGCGATGAAATCAAATAGTTTGTGTTGCATAAGGTATTAAATTTTGCCATTATAGATACATTAAAAATTTTAATTTGGAAACAATTTTTCATCATTAGCACGTATGTACATGTACCTTTAAGCTTACCATGTCATGAACTAGATTAAATTATAAAATGTGTTTTAGATGTTTTTAACCAAAAAGGGTCTAAAGTAAAAATTTCACAAAGATATTATTTTATTATAATGATCGAAAATAGTGAGAATATCTGAAGGAGATATATCCGTTCTATATAATGAAATGTTGGTTCATAAAAATAAACGAGAATTAGATTAACTAGATTAAAGGAGTTTGTTAGGTCGTCTGGGTTACTTGGGTGACCCATTGCTATTAGTCGTTGTCTATCTTGTATCGTGCGTTTTAACCATTGCACACTTTTAATTTCTTGATGATTAGCCTTTCAATTCTTTTCAAAATCGGTATAAAGCATCTGTAGGATAAGGGGGCATAGAATGTAAGTCTCATGATTTCTGCACCTACGGAACCTTAAGGGTTGTACAAAAACGGCCATGAATTGATACATTTTCGAAAATCTTCTTTACAACTGCACGTTTGCTGCATATCTACGTAGTCTTTAGTGATAGGGTCGTCCAACAGTATGTTGAAATTTCCATGGGCATGAATTGTGCTCCTTTATTAGCAGACCAATTTCATATTCTTGCAAGGTAGAATTTATTCAAAAGTTTCTGAATGAGAAGAAAAATATCTTGTTGTAGGTTTCAACTCGATATTTAGATATATCAACGACGTTTTATCTATTAACACTACTCATTTTCATTCTTACAGTAAATGTGGAAAGTTACGCTTATTTACACAAAGTCCCTGATTACAAAATTTTCATGTAATTTAACCCCAGGCATACCATAGTTAAGCAATTTAATAATCAATAATACTAACATTACGAAATTAAACTCTTAAGTGTATTGTTTGCAACGGAATATGCATAATTAACAACACGCGGAAATATGCACGTTTACACAACTTTATGACAAACGGAAAAACTTCAAATTCCCCCCTATTTATGTAGCGATATTTCAACTGCATGTGGTATTTATTAGACTTGCTCAAGTCTCTATGTTTGATAATCAGTGCTCTCTTTAATACTTTTTAATAATACCAAACATAGAGACTTGTAAACCCTGCAAAATCACCGACCAGAATACATATGTAGCGATATTCCATTTTCAACTGCATATGGTATTTATGTCTCACAACTGATTCGATATGTACGAGCAGGTATTGTGTGTGATCAATTCTTAAACCGAGGTAGCCTACTGACAAATAGGTTGATGTTACAGGATTTCAACAGTCCCGTTTAAAGTCAGCATTTCGGAAATTTTGTGGTCGTTATAACGATCTAATTTACAAACACAATCTGTCATTAGGTCGAATGCTGGCTGACGTATTTCATACAAATTGTTAGGCCGTTCATTACATACTATTTTCACTACAGACATCCCGTTAGCTCGATCAGGATATATGGCTCCCGGCGGGTGTGACCGGTCGACAGGAGATTCTTTCTCTTTTTAGGCACCTGATCCCACCTCTGGTTTGTCCAGGGATCCATGTTTGCCATACTCTTCATTTTTTTGGTTCTTCAAGGGATTTATGAGAAGGATAACTGTTCGTTATCATCAATTTGTTAATATGTAAAAAAAAAAATAAAATAAAATAAAAAAAATAAAACTAATTACAAGAAGGCCTCCACCAGAATTATAAATTTCATTATCCCCGAGGTTATGGTTCTAACTCCAGTGCTGGTTCAAACTTGGCATGTGATGTTTTTGTGTGCAAAGCATTTAAATTACTAAATTGAAATAGATATTTCGAAGGAACAGGTAGCCTTTTACCAAAGTTGTAGATTTTATGATCCCGGGGTAGGGTTTTGGTACCATGGTGGGCCCAAAATGGTCATAGTAGTTGTCTATCATTTGAGGACTTCTTTAATTTTGATTATACTTCATGTATATAAAAACTAAACGCATATTATTACGGAAAAGCAGAAAGAGATGTGCAAAGTTTGTAGCTCTAGTATTCTGACTCTAAAACGGGTTCAGTAAATCGTGTTATATCATGTAAGTCTTCAAGTCATCAATACAAGTCCTTCCGGGTGCATAAATTGTGTTAAGAAAATCTTGTTTGATACTTGATAAAGATATAGGGATCCGGGCGGGTGTGACTGGTAGATAGGGTTATAGGCACAGTGACTGGTCGATAGGGTCCTAGGCACATGATCCCACCTTTGGTATGTCCAGTGGTCCGTGTTTGTCCAACTCTTAATTTAGTATTCTTGATAGGTGTTATAAGATTGATCACTATTCATTATCTTCATTTTTTCATACTGCTTCTGAACATTCAAATTTAACTAGATGGGCAGAACAGGAATATCATTATGAATTTCGCATTCCCTGGATTAAATGATACCTTTAACTACTACTCAGGTAACCGATAAGGCGTGTGAACCTCTTGTTAGTTCTAATTGTCTGTGAAATTATACTTTATATCTAGTAAACCACATCACACATTTTTTTGCTTTAAAGACAAAACGTGCATTCCAGACAAAGCATGATTGAAATGTTACCTTATGATGGATTAAGGAGCATTCCCAGACCGCAGAGGGAAGATGTATACTCCAACATCAGAGAGTCCCTCTTCAGTGGTGGCACTGATAGGTACACAACCATCAGATCCAGAGATGGGGACATTAACGGGGATATTTCTGATGGATCCAGACTACTGCGAGTGGTGCCATCGCAACAAGGATGTAACCGGGACAAGGTGAAGACCCTGACGACGCTTTTTGAAATGCATTCTAAGGATGTCAAACAAACATTGTCAGAAATGAAATCCGTGAATAACACAGGTGAATGATTATGTGTCGTATCCATGTTACTTTATGATATACTATATGTGCAGTCGGAGGTGATACGCTTTTTAGTGTCATCATGAACAGACTCTACCAAGCTCTACTATTGTTGATCACATTTTGGTGAAAATCATAAATTATTGCATTTGCCTCAACACCACTGGCAATGAATGCCGCTAATTTAGTCGTACATATAACATGCTTATATAGGTGCCACTGAGATGTAATGGGCTGACCCCAAACGCCATTATCTATATCCAGACATAAAAATCGTTGCGTTTTATGCTGGACTTTTATTTTACTGATGGTTGGGGGTATTCTTTTCGATGGATGTTGGGATCATATGCAAATATCAAATGAGAGACACCAAGAAGAGAAATATACAAGCCACTGTACGTTATAGTTGACTTGCCAGTGTGTCAGTATATATATCAAAAGTCGATATCTGATTTAACTTGAGTGTTAAGCAATTAAAGACAAAGTGTTTGGTTTACAAATTACTAGTACGAATGTTTATAATGGTAAATAGTAACTGAAAACGTTCATGTTCACACCTACATGTGTGACAGCTTTTATAGTCCTTCACAATATAATTGTTATTTGAAATACGATTAAATTATCAGGTTATAAAGTATAGGCCTTGATTTTGTATAGTTCTGGGTTTGTGGTTGTTGAATTAATTCTTAATCCTTATTTCTTTCTTTTTGGACTTTTAAGTGTTATCATCACCGGTCATTTACGTGTTAGATTGAGTCCACTCTCCATTGAAAGTGGAGCTACATTGTGCTTACATGATGTTTACTCCTAGACACATAATCCCACATTTGGTGTGTCCAGGGGTCTGTGTTTGCCTAACTATCTATTTTGTATTGCTTATAGGAGTTATGAGATCGATCACTGTTCGTTATATTCACCTTTCGTTGTTTTATTTCTTCAGTAATCACTGAGAACAATATTTTAGAATGTTCATTTACATATTTTTAACAATATTCTAGAAAAATATCTTGTACATGGACTATATTGTTTTTTATGTTTGTTTGTTTGTATGTATGTTATTCAATGTCCTATTTGTTAATTTTTCACTTGTGAAGAGATATCGCCTGTTTTAGGTAAAGAACCCTATTTTTTCATCAATGCATGGTGATCAAGGACGTAGCACTGCTATTCTTTCTCGTGGCTATCTTTTCAAATGTCGGACAGTTGGCTTAGGATTAGTCTATCTCAGGTTGAACACAGAGATGGTTTCGAAAACGGACTGAGGGACCTCCAGATTGGGAAACTAACACCTTGGCTGCACGGCTACCGCGACCGATGACCACATTGAAGACACCTATTTTATGTTAAGGAACATGCTATAGACATATATTTTATACTAATACCAGATTGTAGATAGATATTTTGCACTAATGTCTATATTGTATATATTGTAGTTGGATCAGTTATGCTTTTAAAGGATCATGATATTGGTGCAAGTGTTCTATGGTCGTTATAACGATCTAGTTCGTCAATACAACCTCGCATTGGGTCAAATGCTGTCTGACGTGTTTCATACCGATTGTTAAGCCGTTCTTGGCACACTGATTTGACTGCGGATAACTCCGTTTACCTGATCAGGATATGGGGCTCACGGCGGGTGTGACCGGTCAACAGGGGATACTTACTCCTCCTAGGCACCTGATCCCACCTCAGGTGTGTCCAGGGGTCCGTGTTTGCCCAACTATCTATTTTGTATTGCTTGTAGGAGTTATGAGATTGATCACTGTTCGTTATTTTCACCTTGCATACTGATGATATTGGTGTAAGTGTTACACTGAGAACTCTATCGTCTTTTGGTTTGTTTTACGTCCCTTCCAGAACATTTCACTCATGCTGATACTTCACCAGATGTAGTTGTAGAATCATCATGTAGGTCACTACACGCCGCTCAGTGAGGATTGTTCAGCGTGCTAAGGCACATTTTGACATGGGATATCCACTGAATTAAGGTATCATCCGAAATATCGACCATTTTCACTTCTACATGTCAAATATTTGATGAAGGAGCAGTCAGAAACTATTTTTATGTCTTAGTCAAATTCTGAGTTGCTCTCAAACCCACAAGTGAATTCTATAGACCATTGTGACCAGAAAGGACCACATTGTATACTAGAAATCGTGTCTTAGCTATATTTTGTACACCAAGGACAGTGTTGTAATCATATATTGTACACTGATGGGCATGTTGTAGTCATTTATCTCATTTGTACCACCGAATATACCCCAATTTACGGCTATGTTGTGACCGGGGTGTAGGCTAACGAAGCGGCAATATAGATGATCGCGGTTCGTTCTTGTATAATATCTCAATTCATGGAAATATTTTGCAAGAAAGCTTATGGTTACGGAAGAAAGCATTAATTCAGAAATATGAGGAAACAACTATATTCACTGAACACTTTCTAGTTTTATCAAACACCTCAACACAATTCCGACGATCAGGGCAAGTTTGACACTACCGCGTGTCTATGAACAAATACCAGGGAAACGCTTTGTTTTATCGTCACTTTTATATGACCAATAATTACGTTTTATCTGTATAAGTCTATGCATATACTGTCAGTGAATAAAAGCAACTTGGTGATACCGCTAGTTTGATAAACCATAGCTCTCTCAAACGCCCATTGTATAGCCCTTCTGGTCTGAACTACTTTTGAGATCATTCCCGCTTCAATATTCCCTAGTTTGCTTTCCTGTTTATCAAGAGGATTAACGAATGAAAAAAACAACAACATTAAATGCTTTTTAAAAATCTTTTCAACAATAATTATGAAATTTTAAGCATTATGGTTTATCAAGCAAAAGCTCATCGAAAAAATTATCGGAAAAGCGGTACTGTATTTAGGCCCAACTATTTCAAAAATGTGCCAGGAAATAGTGTGTACAAAATTTGCGAGAGAATAAATATGCGCCCATTGATATAATGTAAGTCACATAAATATGTACACACAATAAACTCATACTTCAAAATTGTGATTAGAAAAGTAGCCAACAATTATTGTCAAGAAAAACCAGTCCATCCCGGCGGACTACACAAAGAGAAGGAACCAGTCCAGCCCGGCGGACTACACATAGAGAAGGAACCAGTTTAGCCCGGTGGACTATACATAAGGAACCAGTTCAGCCCGGCGGACTATACATAGAGAAGAAACCAGTCCAACCCGGCGGACTATACATAGAGAAGAAACCAGTCCAACCCGGCGGACGATACATAGATAAGGAACCAGTCCATCCAGGCGGACTATTCAGGGAGAAGGAACCAGTCCAGCCCGGCGGACTATACATAGAGAAGGAACCAGTCCAGCCCGCGGACCATACATAGACGGCCCAGCAACTCGACCTGCTGCAGTAGCAGGTTCCAGGTATTCAACAGGTCACATTTCTCTTCTCGAGGGGGAGGAATTCTAGACGACGTAATGAATATGACAGAACATACTCATATTAAAGTGTCGTGATCGCAGGAAGTCCCATTCTCCCCTCCCTCTCTAATATAAAAAACCCATGTGAAATTCGAAAACATCGTGTCTTCCGGTGAAATCAGCGTTAGATCATCAGTATCCCTGGCTGATATGGCTAAATGAGGTGGTCCATCAGATGAGACCGCAAAAACCGAGACCCCGTGTCAACGCAAGTGTGGCAAAATAAAGATATCTTCCTGCTCAAAGGCCGTAAACGCCGAGCATAGGCCTGAATTTTGTGGTCCTTCACCGGCAAATATGAAGTCTCCATATGAATGAAAAGTTCCTGAGCGGAACTTTAAACAATATACAACCAACAGAATTTCTTATCATTAAATCAGTTTTGATAATGTAAGATGAAAATAACGAACAGTGATCAATCTCATAACTCCTACAAAGAACACAAAATAGAAAGTTGGGCAAACATGGACCTCTGGACACACAAGAGATGAGATCAGGTGCCTGGTAGGAGTAAGCATCTCCTGTCTACCGGTCACATTCACCGTGAACCCTATATCTTGATCATGTAAACGGAGTTATCCGTATTCAAAATCAGTGTTTCAAGTACGGCCAAACAATCGGTATGAAACACGTCAGACAGCCAGGTTGTATTGGCATACTAGATCGTTATGACGACCATAAAATTTGCTAAATGCTGACTTTAAACGAGACTGTTGAAACCCCTGCACCATCAACATGTTTGTTAGTAGACTGTTTCGATTTAAAAAATCATATGCAGAGCAAGGTCTTGCGAATCGATTCAGTTGAGAGACAAAACGCCATATGCAGGTGACATGGAATATTACTACGTGTATGGGAAGTTGACGATGGAGAAGTTGAAATCATCCCGTTTGTCATAAATTTGGGTTTTTAGTTTGCCGTTAACACCTACGTTCAAGAAAATATCTATGTACGAAACAGATGTGGAAGACTCTGTGGTGTCTTTTATTTCATTTTCTCTGGGATGAAAGGTGAAGATAGCGAACAGTTATCAATCTCATAACTCCTATAAGCAATACAAAATATAGAGTTGGACAAACACGGACCCTTGGATATACAAGGGGTGGGATCAGGTGCATAGAAGAAGTAAGCATTTTTTGTCAACCGTTCACACCGGTCGTGAGCCCTATATCTTGACCAGTTAAAAGGAGTTTTCCGTAGTCAAAATCAGTGTGTCAAGAAAGGCTTAACAATCGGTCTGAAACAATTCATATAGCATTTGACCCCATAATAGGTTGTATTGTCAAACTAGATTGTTATAAGGACCATAGAATTTGCGAAATGCTGACTGTAAACGAGACTGCTGAAACCTATGCACTATCAAATTGTTTGTTAGTAGCCTGCCTCGAATTTAAAAACTGATTGTACGCAGAACAAACTCTTGTGTATCGAATCAGTTTAGAGATACAAACACCCTATGCAGGTGATAATGGAATATTGTTACGTAAATAAGGGAGGTGGACGACGGAGAAGCTGAAATCATCCCGTTTATCATAAAGTTGAGTTGTTAGTTTTGCCATTAAGTTCTATTTTGAATAAAGTATCTAAGTATGAAGCAGAAGTGGACGACTCTGTGGTGTCTTTTATTTCGAGTAGACAGGGATATATCGAATCGACAGATGGGGGAAAATGATTGTTGTTAATAGATATAAAGTCGTCTATATATCTAAATGTCTCAAAAGGCCACAATTAAGTGAGTTTCACAAACTAAGATTATACTTATGTAAACTTTGCAAGCTGGAAGTAGTACTTATTCCTCATGTAACTTATTTTTAATTTTTTCCCATAATTTCTGGTTTACTAAACAAGGAAAGACATCCGTGCCGTGTTGTGTTTCAATGTGTCTAATACGAAATATCAATATTTCTCCGATATCCTTTATCCATCGTGACAAACCATCAAAGTCGTCTGCATCATATTTAACCTAAGTGTTTACTGCTTTAAAAACCATGTAAGCAGGGTTGTGAAATGAACCTGATATCTAAACCTTATATATATATATATATATATATATATATATATATATATATATATATTGGAACTGTATATTTTCCTGCTTTTTAATTGAATTATTTTGACTGTGTGATATCAACTCTTTCTATTTGGATTATATATGTATATTAAAAAGAAAACCACATACGAACTCATGCGTTTTATAGAACGCATTTTCACCAGTGGCAGTGCAATTATTTGGTCCTGATAATGATCTAGTTTGCCAACAGACTATCATTGGGTGAAATGCTGTCTTACTTGTTTCATACCGATTGTTAGGGAATATTCCGTTATCACCTGAATATAGTGTTTATATCTCTAAACCGATTCAATACGTAAGAGCTTTTTCTGCGTATGATCTTTTTTTTTTAAATCGAGACAGACTACTGACAAAAAAGTTGATGGGGTAAAGTTTTCATTAGTCTCGTTTAAAATCAGCAATTCTGCAAATTATACGGTCGTACTAACAATTTAGTTTGTCAATACAACCTCTCATTGGGTCAAATGCAGTTATACCGATTTTTAGGCCGTTCTTGGCACACTGATTTTTACTACAGATAACTTCGTTTAACTGGTCAAAATATAGGGCTCATGGTGGGCGTGACCGGTCGACAGGGGATGCATACTCCTCTTAGGCACCTGATCCCAACTCTGGTAGATCCAGGGGTCCGTGTTTTTCCAACTCTTTATTTTGTGATGCTTATAGGAGTTATGAGATTAGTCTCTATTCGTTATCTTCACCTTTCATATATTCATTTAGTTTCAATTTAGTATCAATGTCGTTAAGTAATGATAGTTGACTGTTTCACACATAAACACTATATTCCATGTTTGGCCCTACCCTAGAGTCAGATTTTTTACCTTGGGAATCATGAAATTTACAATTTCGGTAGAGGCTGCTTCACTCTACACAAATATGTATTTAGTATACCTTACAGATGTGAGGTTGTAGAGAAGGTTTTTCGAAAGTGGTCAATTTCTTGCATTTTTGTCTCGTCCTTAAGCCCCAAAGAGAGCACCCGTCCTGAAATTTACCACTTATGCCCCATTTAACCCAACTATATATACACAATTTGAAAAGAATTTGAATGATAATTATCAAGAAGAAATTAAAAATGTTCAATCGTTAACGCACGAAGGACTCTAACCTATTGTAATAGTCTGCCTGGGTTTACTCAGGTAAGTTGAAAAGGAAGTCCTTTTAACACATCCATACAAGAAAGTATTCGGAAATAAATTAAATGGTAAAAGACGATCTGTCAACTACTGCTAATGCCAACTCTTCCTAGAACAACTGAGAACAGACATCTACGCTGGAGCAATGTTTAATGAGGTGTTCAGCCTCCAATAACAGGGAAGATGAAGCTGTCCAGGAACAATGACCGGACATCTAGTTACTACGGATATGTGTGGTATTATCACTCATATGAGATTGTAATGCTCAGATTTACAAGCTGTACGAGATGTAAACCAAATATCTAGGTAGAAGGGTCATCATGATTCACATGTTGGATGGAGTCTAAAGCCTTTAGGCGATGACGAGCCGAAGATCATTTTTCTATCTTATCTCACTCTTTCTTCACATAAGTTCTTATGAAAATCAAACAATAAAGTCAAAACAAACATTCAGAGTATACGTCGTGAAGTGTCATCAGCAGGTCGACGTCAACATTCTCAGGAAACGGGTCTCCAAATGCAATTACTGTTTGAAGTGATGTCTTATAAAACAACCCTTTATAGTCGAATTGTTATGATCAATTGTATGTATATTGTTTAATGCCCCTCTCGAGAATTTTTCACTCATGAGGAGGCATCGCCAATGCCGGTGAAGGGCTGCAAAATTTAAGCATATGCCTGGCGCTTACGGTGTTTGAGCAGAGAGTGATCTTAATCGTGCTACAACTGCCCCATCCAAAGGACCGCCCTTTTTATTCGCCTCTTACGACATGCAAGAGGTATCGAGAATATATTCTAACAGGCATCCCCATGGGATTGTTATAGTCGGAGGGCGGAGGTTAGATATACTTTATAGTCAGAAGATTGGGGTTAGATATTCTTCCAACCAAAGATAGAATACAGTCACATGAAATGTGATGGTAATGAACAGTGATCCATCTCATAACTCCTATAAACAATACAAAATAGATAGTTGGACAAACACAGACCCCTGGACATACCAGAGGTGGGATCAGGTACCTAGGAGTAGTTAGCATCCAACGCATTAAACAAGTGGCAGACGTTCTGCTTATATCATGACAACTTTCTTAATGAGGTCAATGTTTAACATTGTTGTAGTCTTGGGCGTATGGGACAACCTCTCAATATGCCACACCATTAGGGATGTGTTCATTTGTGAGGCAGATCTGCAAGAAATGAACATTTGTATGATCGAAGTCAGGTCAATACATTATTTATCTAATCATAGTTGGTATATTATTTAACATCAATCTAATTACATCAATGCATATTGATGTAACATCAATATATTTATACAATCAATACACAATTTATTAGCAATCTTAGTAGAACAGAATATGTGTTATTAACAGGATGTTATGATGTAAATGTTCGCCAAAAATTAAGGAGGGGATGATTTATTTCAAATAATTCAGGTTAGATTTTTATGAAAAGTAGGTTGAACGTCCAGCTCAAGATCAGAAGGTCAAACACCAAGACATAACAAGGTCGTAACATAGAGAATCTAGGAACCCAATATCAAAGCTCTACCTTTAAAAGCTTGGAAGATATTGATCAACCTAGGTTTTTAAAATGTGGACATTTTGTAGAAATTGTTCTCATTGTGACGTCAAAATTCCTGCCTTGGTCTTCCACACAAACATTTCCTTACTCAAAATCCCAGATATTTGTCCATCCACATTCCTTCTCTATCGAACTGAGGTCGGAAAGAAAATAATATCATTTTTCAATGAAACTGTGTCTGATCTGAAGGTCAGTGGCTTTGGATCATTTTTAATACACCCTGCTGAGATAAACATACTTTCTTCAGCTCCCCTTTTCATGGATGAGTATTTTGGTGCAAAGAGAGCACTCGGATTTTGATTTCGACCTCTGGGTTTATTGTATTCACGAATCTTTTCAGTACACGTGCAACTGCCGAATTCTTAAACAAAATCGTCAATGGCAAATAGGAAAGCAACAATTTGCTCTCATCTGCCATGTCCCACACCGCTTCATGTCCAAGTCCCTTGTTTTATGGTACCAGAATAGTTAAATATAGTTAGAATACTTCAATATTTTCTCTGAAAATCGAAAGTTAGGAGCTTAGATTTCACAAAATAATACCCCTTGCTTCTGATATTTCCATATTTTTAACATCCCCACTTCTAGATAAATTTCTTCCTTTCGTAAAGGGATTACTGTATATATACGCCGCCTTCCTCCTTTTTGTTGTCTTCGTCGGTATCATCTGCCATGCCATAAGCTGACACTGGTGAATGTATCCATAACTGAATTTTTTTCGGACATGATTCAGACGATTAACAGGAACATTTTTACATCTAGTAATTGGTAAAAATGGTATTCAGTTTTCAGGATGGATAGGTACATGTAGTTCCTTAAGGTCATGCCACTTTCAATATCGAACTTAGGATCGATTTTCATTTTTGGTCGGAGAACATCTTTGCATCTAAAAATACGAAAGAGCTAATGATTAAGGAACGTTTTCAGACTCACCCACCCCCTCCGCTCGGCTCTACGTGGCTGTTTTAAAAGTGTAATCATTCATTGGCCGATAAAAATAATTGCAAGCCTCAATCAATAATATGTGCAAATGTTTACTTGAAGCGTAGAACTATAGAAAAATGACGAGTTACATGACGATTAGATACACGTCCGTAACATTACAAACTATTCAACTGAATCATTTCTTTCTCTCAATCCGTTCGTGTCCGTTTCTTTGCATTTCTTGTCTGTTTTTCTTTCGGTCAATGTGTTCCTTGTCCAGCGAAGTGAAAACTTGAAACAGACATCACCAGATAATGGAGTCCGCTGAGTGTACTGTTCTTTCTGTTGTTATGCGTTTTAATAGAAACTTATGCGTTTCTTTTCCTGTACGTGTCCTGGTCACACCGTTTATGTTCGGTAGAAATGAGTCACGGTCGGACTATTATCAGATAGGCAGCGGATCCACCGAAGATATAATGAACACTAACCGCATGTTTATGGACAGCCTTCCCAACATTTGTAGACCTTCTTTTTGTCGTTTATAGATCGTGCGGTTATTATATGCATGTGTTTCATAGGATTTATACACCGATCGCATGAGCTCCGATCAGCGGCGGAAACAACATCCATCAACGAATAATAATGGTCAGCATTATGTCACATCACCTTTTGAGCAATGAATTAGTCCTCTGCGTTTACCTGTACAAATTTCGCCCCTAGAATATTATTATAATAATAAACTAGATGCTATCTCGTTGCAAGCAACGGTTGGGTCCTCCGTCCAATTTTAGATGTGATGAGATAAGAATTTGACTGAGATGTTCGTTCATTAATAATGATACAAATATATTGTGTAGACGTACAATTTAGCTTCGGTAATGTTTTACAAATATTGATCATTTTAGTGTTATGAATGAAAGACTCTCTGCCCCTCTCGGCCACTAATTAAAGGGGTCAGCCTTTTTTCGAGAAAAAAAGTTAATAATGTTATTTACTGCGATACAAATTCGACTGATCAGGCGAGTTATGTCGCCCGAAGGCCTATTTTTTATATATCATTTTAGATATATCTCGCAAAACTGAACACATTTTGTTCTACATGTCCTATTAAATGTTTCTTGAGAAAAACGTTATTGCGATATTTATCAGACTGTTAAGGCGAGTCATAAGGCCCGTGGGCATTTTTCTTGATATCGTTTGAAAGATCTTGGAAAACTGAACAACTTTTATTCTACATGTCTTATCAAAAGTTTCTCCAGAAAAAAAGTTATTGATTATGACACTAATCAAACTGTTCAGGCGAGGCATGAGGCCCGTTTGCCTTTTTCATGATGTTGTTCGAAAGATCTTGCAAAACTGAACAACTTTTGTTCTAGATGTTTTATTAAAAGTTTCTTGACAAAAATGTTATAGATTGCAACAATAACCCAACTGTTCAGGTGATCAATGAGACCCGCAGGCCTTTTCTTAACATCGTTAGTTAACGCTTGCGAAACTGAACAAATATTGTTCTACACGTCTTGTCAAAGGTTTCTCGAGAAAAAAGTTATTAATGTTATTAATTGTGATACAAATTCGACTGTTCAGGCGAGTCATGACGCCCGGGGGGCTATCATTTTGATATCATTGGATAGATCTTGCAAAACTGAACATTTTTTTCTACATGTCTTATCAAAAGTTTCGTGAGAAACGAGTTAATCATTGCAACAGAAATTCAATGGTTCAGGCGAGCCATGAACCCCATGAGCCCATTTCTTGATATGACACTAAAGATCTTAATAAACTGTACAACTTTTGTTATATATGTCTAAGCAAAATATTTACGAGTAAAAAGTTCTGATGGAAAACGTGAAAAAAAAATGGGCACTTTTTTAAAACTCCATTTTCGACCCCTACCGAGCTTCCATACTAGACACTTCCGGAAATTTTGAAAGCCCAGGTGCACAACTACAACATGTCGTCTAACATCACTGAAAATGTCAGCACTCTAGCTTTTATCGTTTTTGAGATTTTGTCTGGAGAAAATGGTCATCTGAAAATTGATAAAAGGGAGATAACTTTCGACTGGAAGTGAAATGTCAACAATACAAGAATACGTATCAGGTTTAGATCATGATACATCATCCCTGAAATTTTCAAAGAAATCCATCCAGCCATCTCTGAGAAATCGTGTGCAAAATTGTGTAAAGAGAAAAATAACGAGCTAAAACTGTGTTGGGAGATGCCAACACAAATGTCTTCGAACACCTCCCAATGTCAGAAATGGTTTTTTATGCCAGATATGCACTCAGGATCCTCAAAAAACCCTAAAAACCAAATTTGGTTGAAATCCGAGAGACTGGATTTTGGCCGCCATTTTTTTCAATGGCGGCCATTTTGAAACATTTTAAAATTGAGTGGAAGGAAATACTGATACTAGAAATGAATTGTGGACCCTCAATTTACTCCAGAACCCAAATGTTGTTGAGATTTTAACACTTTCAAATATTTTCGTATATGGTGGCCATTTTGAAAATGGCGGCTCAAAATTTTTTTGATGGTGGAAATGGACTCGGGGTCATCAAATTACCATAGAAATAGAATTTGGTTGAAATCCGACAACCTTGAGTTTTTGACGGTTTTTTCGCCGCCATTTTGAAACGGCGGCCATTTTCAACATTTGAAAAGTTAATTGCACCCTTCCTAGTGACCCCCTACTACCTCACAAAGTTTGAAGTGAATCTGTCGAAGCACTTTCATATAATCGAGCGGACAAATTTCTCATTAAAGAAGAGGAAAAATAAGAAGAAAATAATAATTACGTGCTATAACTGTGTTGAGATGCCAACACAAATGTCTCCGAACACCTCCCCATGTCAGAAATGGTTTTTTATGCCAGATATGCACTCAGGATCCTCAAAAAACCCTAAAAACTAAATTTGGTTGAAATCTGACGGACTTGATTTTTGGTCGCCATTTTCTTCAATGACGGCCATTTTGAAACATTTGAAAATTGATTGGAAGGAAATACTGATGCTAGAAATGAATTGTGGACCCTCAATTTACCTCAGAACCCAAATGTTGTAGAGATTTTAGCACTTTCGAATATTTCGGTATATGGCGACCATTTTGAAAATGGTGACCCAAAAAAATTTGATGGTGGAAATTGACTCGGGGTCCCCAAATTACCCTAGAAATAGAATTTGGTTGAAATCCGACAACCTTAAGTTTTTGACGTTTTTTGAGAATTTGAAAAGTTGATTGCACCCCTCCTGATGACCCCCTATCAGCTCACAAAGTTTGTAGTGGATTTGTCGAAGCACTTTCATATAATTGAGCGGACAAATTTCTCACTAAAGAAGAGGAAAAATAAGAAGAAAATAATAACGAGCTATAACTGTGTTGGTATGCCAACACAAATGTCTCCGAACGCCTCCCCATGTCAGAAATGGATTTTGATGTCAGATATTCACTCAGGATCCTCAAAGAACACTAGAAACTAAATTTGGTTGAAATCCGACGGACTTGATTTTTGGCCGCCATTTTTTTCAATGGCAGCCCTTTTGAAATATTCGAAAATAGGTTGGAAGGAAATACTGATGCTAGAAATGAATTGTGGACCCTCCATTTACCCCAGAACCCAAATGTTGTAGAGATTTTAACATTTTCAAATATTTCGGTATATGGCGGCCATTTTAAAAATAGAGGTTGAAAAAAAAATTTGATGGTGGATATGGACTCGGGGTCACCAAATTACCCTAGAAATAGAATTTGCTTGAAATCCGACAACTTCGATTTTTTGACGTTTTTTGGCCCCCATTTTGAAACGGTGGCCATTTTGAAAATTTGAAAAATTGATTGCATCCCTCCTGATGACCCCTATCAGCTCAGAAAGTTTGAAGTTGATCAGTCGAAGCACTTTCATGAAATCGCGCGGACAAATTTCTCACTAAAGAAGAGGAAAAATAAGAAAATAACGAGCTATAACTGTGTTGGGATGCCAACACAAATGTCTCCGAACACCTCCCCATTTCAGAAATGCTTTTTGATGCCAGATATGCACTCAGGATCCTAAAAAAACCTATAAACTAAATTTGGTTGAAATACGATGGACCTGATTTTTCTTCAATGGCGACCATTTTGAAACATTTGAAAATTGATTGGAAGGAAATACTGATTCTAGAAATGAATTGTGTACCCTCCATTTACCCCAGAACCCAAACAATGTAGATATTTTAACACTTTCAAATATTTCGGTATATGGCGGCCATTTTAAAAATGGCGGCTCGGAAAACAATTTTGATGATGGAAATGGACTCGGGGTCACAAAATTATTCTAAATTTGAATTTCGTTGAAATCCGACAACCTTGAGTTTTTGACGTTTTTTTTGGCCGCCATCTTGAAACGGCGGCCATTTTGAAAATTTGAAAAGTTTATTGCACCCCTCCTAGTGACCCCCTATCAGCTCACAAAGTTTGAAGTGGATCAGTCGAAGCACATTCATATAATCGCGCGGACAAATTTCTCACTAAAGAAGAGGAAAAATAAGAAGAAAGTAATAAGAATAATAAGAAACGGAGCAAAAACAACATGTATCCGACACTTTGTGTTCGGAGACATAATAAGAATAATAACAAACGGAGCAAAAACAATATGTCTCCGACACTTTGTGTTCGGAGACATAATAACGAGCTATAACTGTGTTGGGATGCCAACACAAATGTCTCCGAACACCTCCCCATGTCAGAAATGCTTTTTGATACCAGATATGCACTCAGGATCCTCTATAAAACCTAGAAACTAAATTTGGTTGAAATCCGACGGACTTGCTTTTTGGCCGCCATTTTCTTTGCCTTTTTCATGATGTTCGAAAGATCTTGGAAAACTGAACAACTTTTGTTCTAGATGTCTTATTAAAAGTTTCTTGACAAAAATGTTATAGATTGCAACAATAACCCAACTGTTCAGGTGAGCCATGAAATCCTCAGGCCTATTTCTTAACATCATTAGTTAACACTTGCGAAACTGAACAACTTTTGTTCTACACGTCTTGTCAAAGGTTTCTCGACAAAAAAGTTAGTAATTGTGACACTTATCAAACTGTTCAGGCGAGCCATGAGACCCGTTCGCCTTTTTCATGATGTTGTTCGAAAGATCTTGCAAAACTGAACAACTTTTGTTCTAGATGTTTTATTAAAAGTTTCTTGACAAAAATGTTATAGATTGCAACAATAACCCAACTGTTCAGGTGAGCCATGATACCCGCAGGCCTATTTCTTAACATCGTTAGTTAACGCTTGCGAAACTGAACAACTTTTGTTCTACATGTCTTGTCAAAAGTTTCTCGAGAAAAAAGTTATTAATGTTATTAATTGTTATACAAATTCGACGGTTCTGGCGAGCCATGACGCCCTGAGGCCTATTTTTTGATATCATTCGATAAATCTTGCAAAATTGAACAACTTTTATTCTATATATTTTATCAAAAGTTTCGTGAGAAAAAAGTTAATTATGGTAACAGAAATTCAATGGTTCAGGCGAGCCATGAGGCCCATGGGCCTATTTCTTGATATGGCACGAAAGATCTTAATAAACTGTACAACTTTTGTTATATATGTCTAAACAAAATATTTAGGAGTGAAATGTTATGATTTAAAACGTGGAAAAAAAATTGGGCACTTTTTTAAACTCCATTTTCGACCCCTACCGAGCTTCCATACTAGGCACTTCCGGAAATTTTGAAAGCCCAGGTGCACAACTACAACATGTCGTCTAACATCATTGAAAATTTCAGCACTCTAGCTTATGTCGTTTTTGAGTTTTTATCCGGACAAAATGGTCATCTGAAAATCAATAAAAGGGGGATAACTTCCAATCAGAAGTGATTTTTCAAAAATTGAAATGGCGGTACAAACTTCAAATGGCAATGCATCAACACTGAAAATGTGAATAAAATCGATCCAGCCTTCTCCAAGAAATCCTCTGCACAAAATCGGTAAGGAGAAAAAAAGAAGAATAACTAGATTCGATCTCGTTGCGAGCAACGAGTGGGTCTTCCGTCCAAATTTAGATGTGATTAGATAAGAATTTGACTGACATTTTCGTTCATAAATAATGATACAAATATATTGTCTAGACGTACAATTTAGCTTTGGTAATGTTTTACAAATATTGATCATTTAAATGTTATAAATTAAAGACTCTCTCTACCTCTCGGCAACTAATGAAAGGGGTCAGCTTTTTTTCGAGAAAAAAGTTAATAATGTTATTTACTGTGATACAGATTCGACTGATCAGGCGAGTCATGCCGCCCGGAGGCCTATTTTTTTTTTATATCATTCTAGATATATCTCGCAAAATTGAACAAATTTTGTTCTACATGTCCTATGGAAATTTTCTTAAGAAAAAAGTTATTGATTGCAACATTTATCAGACTGTTAAGGCGAGTCATAAGGCCCGTGGGCCTTTTTCTTGATATCGTTTGAAAGATATTGCAAACCTGAACAACGTTTGGTCTACATGTTTTATCAAAAGTTTCTCCAGAAAAAAGCTATTGATTGTGACACTAATCAAACTCTTCAGGCGAGCCATGAGGCCCGTTCGCCTTTTTCATGATGTTGTTCGAAACATCTTGCAAAACTGAACAACTTTTGCTCTAGATGTCTCATTAAAAGTTTCTTGACTAAAATGTTATATATTACAACAATAACCCAACTGTTCAGGTGAGCCATGAGACCCGCAGGCCTTATTCTTAACATCGTTAGTAACGCTTGCGAATCTGAACAATTTTTGTTCTACATATCTTATCAAAAGTTTCTCGAGAAAAAAGTTATTAATGTTATTAATTGAGATACAAATTCGACTGTTCAGGCGAGCCATGACCCCCGTAGGCCTATTTTTTGATATCATTAGATAGATCTTGCAAAACTGAACAACTTTTATTCTACATGTTTTATCAAAGTTTCGTGAGGAAAAAGTTAATCATTGTAACAGAAATTCAATGGTTCAGGCGAGCCATGAGGCCCATGGGTCCATTTTTTGATTCGGCACGAAAGATCTCAATAAACTGTACAACTTTTGTTATATATGTCTAAAAAAAATATTTACGAGTATAACGTTATGCGACATTTATCACTGTTAAGGCGAGTCATAAGGCCCGTGGGCCTTTTTCTTGATATCGTTTGAAAGATCTTGCAAAACTGAACAACTTTTGTTCTACATGTCTTATCAAAAGATTCTCGAGAAAAAACTTAGTAATTGTGACACTGATCAAATTGTTCAGGCGAGCCATGAGGCCCGTTGGCCTTTTTCATGATGTTGTTCGAAAGATCTTGCAAAACAGAACAACCTTTGTTCAAGATGTCTTATTAAAAGTTTCTTGACAAAAATGTTATAGATTGCAACAATAACCCAACTGTTCAGGTGAGCCATGAGACCTGCAGGCCTATTTATTAACATCGTTAGTTAACCCTTGCGAAACTGAACAACTTTTGTTCTACATGTCTTGTCAAAAGTTTCTCGAGAAAAAAGTTATGAATGTTATTAATTGTGATACAAATTCGACTGTTCAGGCGAGCCATGACGCCCTGAGGCCTAGTTTTTGATATCATTAGATAGATCTTGCAAACCTGAACAACTTTTATTCTACATGTCTTATCAAAAGTTTCGTGAGAAAAAAGTTAATCATTGTAACAGAAATTCAATGGGTCAGGTGAGCCATGAGGCATATGGGCCCATTTCTTGATATGACACGAAAGATCTCAATAAACTGTACAACTTTTGTTATATATGTCTAAGCAAAATATTTACGAGTAAATAGTTATGATTTAAAACGTGGAGAAAAATGAGACACTTTTTTAAACTCCATTTTCGACCCCTTACCGAGCTTCCATACTAGGCGCTTCCGGAAATTTTGAAAACCCAGGTGCACAACTACAACATGTCGTCTAACATCACTGAAAATTTCAGCACTCTAGCTTTTATCGTTTTTGAGTTTTTGTCTGGACAAAATGGTCATCTGAAAATCGATAAAAGGGGGATAACTTCCAACCGGAAGTGATTTTTCAAAAATTGAAACGGCGGTACAAACTTCAAATGGCAACGCATCAATCCTGAAAATTTGAAGCAAATTGATCCAGCCATCTCCGAGAAATCTTCTGCACAAAAATCGGTAAGGAGAAAAAAAAAGAATAATAACTAAATGCGATCTCGTTGCGAGCAACGAGTGGGTCTTCCATCCAATTTTAGATGTGATGAGATAAGAATTTGACAGATTTTCGTTCATAAATAATGATACAGATATATTGTCTAGACGTACAATTTAGCTTTGGTAATGTTTTACAAATATTGATCATTTAATTATAAGTGTTATAAATTAAAGACTCTCTGCCCCTCTAGGCCACTAATTAAAGGGGTCAGCCTTTTTTCGAGAAAAAAGTTAATAATGTTATTTACTGTGATACAAAATCGACTGATCAGGCGAGTCATGTCGCCCGGAGGCCTAAATTTGATATCATTCTAGATATATCTCTCAAAATTGAAACAAAAATTGTTCTACATGTCCTATGGAAATTTTCTTGAGAAAAAAGTTATTGATTGCGACATTTATCAGACTGTTAAGGCGAGTCATAAGGCCCGTGGGCCTTTTTCTTGATATCGGTTGAAAGATCTTGCAAAACTGAACAACTTTTGTTCTACATGTCTTATCAAAAGATTCTCGAGAGAAAAAAATAGTAATTGTGACACTCCTCAAACTGTTCAGGCGAGCCATGAGGCCCGTTCGCCTTTTTCATGATGTTGTTCGAAAGATCTTGCAAAACTGAACAACTTTTGTTCTAGATGTCTTATTAAAAGTTTCTTGACAAAAATGTTATAGATTGCAACAATAACCCAACTGTTCAGGTAAGCCATGAGACCCACAGGCCTATTTCTTAACATCGTTAGCTAACGTTTGCGAAACTGAACAACTTTTGTTCTACATTTCTTATCAAAAGTTTCTCCAGAAAAAAGTTATTGATTGTGAAACTAATCAAACTGTTCAGGCGAGCCATGAGGCCTCTTGGCCTTTTTCATGATGTTATTCGAAAAATCTTACAAAACTGAACATCTTTTGTTCTAGATGTCTTATTAAAAGTTTCTTGACAAACATGTTATAGATTGCAACAATAACCCAACTGTTCAGGTGAGCCATGAGACCTGCAGGCCTATTTCTTAACATCATTAGTTAACGCTTGCTAAACTGAACAACTTTTGTTCTACATGTCTTGTCAAAAGTTTCTCGAGAAAAAAGTTATTAATGTTATTAATTGTGATACAAATTCGACTGTTCAGGCGAGCCATGACGCCCGGAGGCCTATTTTTTGACATCATTAGATAGATCTTGGAAAACTGAACAACTTTTATTCTATATGTTTTATCAAAAGTTTCGTGAGAAAAAAGTTAATCATTATAACAGAAATTCAATGGTTCAGGCGAGCCATGAGGCCCATGGGCCTATTTCTTGAGATGACACGAAAGATCTCAATAAACTGTACAACTTTTCTTATATATATCTAAACAAAATATTTACGAGTAAAAAGTTCTGATTTAAAACGTGGAAAAAAATTGGACACTTTTTAAAGCTCCATTTTCGACCCCTACCGAGCTTCCATACTAGGCACTTCCGGAAATTTTGAAAACCCAGGTGCACAACTACAACATGTCGTCTAACATCACTGAAAATTTCAGCACTCTAGCTTTTATCGTTTTTGAGGTTTTGTCTGGACAAAATGGTCATCTGAAAATCGATAAAAGGGGGATAACTTCCAACCGGAAGTGATTTTTCAAAAATTGAAACGGCGGTACAAACTTCAAATGGCAACACATCAATCCTGAAAATTTGAAGCAAATCGATCCAGCCATCTCCGAGAAATCTTCTGCACAAAAATCGGTAAGGAGAAAAAAAAAGAATAATAATAATAACTAGACACGATCTCGTTGCGAACAACAAGTAGGTCTTCCGTCCGATTTGTTGATGCACTCGGAGTAAAAAAAAAAAAAAAAAAAAGACAAATGAGTCCCAATTTAGTTTCCGACTTTAAGACACTTTAGATATAATCAATTTTTCATATCATAAGCTTCTGAAGGAAAGTTGCGGAGAAATTCGTTTGAAATTCGACTCTCCAGGCGAGCCATAAGGCCCGCGGGCCTATTTCTTGATGTCATTTGTTAGCCCATTATAGACTCAACAACTTTAGTTCTATATGTCTTTACAAAATATTTACCTGTAAAAAGTTATTGAGATCGACCGATATTGACAAAAAATCGACTCTACAGGCGAGCCATTAGGACTATAGGCCTATTTCTTGATATCAATCGATAGATCTCGATAAACTGAACAACTTTTGTTCAATATGTCCTTACAAAATATTTACCAGTTACAAGTTTTTGAAATCGACTGATATCGACAAAAATCGACTCTACAGGCGAGCCATGAGGCCCACAGACCCATTTCTTGATATTGATCGATAGGTTATGACACATTGAACAACTTTTGTTCAATAATGCTTTTCAAAAAATATGTCGTTTTAAAGATATGAGGCGTCAAATATTTACGATTTTGGCCCTTAAAATCTCTAATTACGTAACATATGACCTACTTTTTGATTTGATAAGATCAAGCTCGTTGAGATGAACATTTCCGCTTCTACAACTTATTATAAAATATTAATAGTTTCTGAGATATTCTCAAAAACATTTGGACCCTTCTGAAACCCTAATTTAAAGGGCCAGCCCGTTTTGCTTAATATCGTAAGAAAGGCCTTGTCATTTTAAACATTTTTTGCTCAACAAGTATTTAGAAATTCTTTACCGTTCTCGAGTTATCTCTACAAGCAATATTTAGGGGCCAAACTGTAGCTCCCTAACGGGGCCACATAGGGAAAAAAGGAAATGTACATATTGTTTAGATTATCATTCTGAACAACTTTTGTTCAATAATGCTTTTCAAAATATTTGTCGTTTTCAAGATATGAGGCGTCAATTATTTATGATTTTGGCCCTTAAAATCCCTTATTACGTAACATATGACCTACTTTTTGATTTGATAAGAACAAGCTCGTTTAGATGAACATTTCCGCTTCAATGACTTATTACAAAATACTAATAGTTTCTGAGATATTCTCATAAACCTTTGGACCCTTCTGGGCCCCTAATTTAAAGGGTCAGCCCCTTTTGCTTGATATCGTAAGAAAGGTCATGACATTTCAAACATTTTTTGTTCAACAAGTATTTAGAAATTCTTTACCGTTCTCGAGTTATTTCTAGAAGTAATTTTTAGGGGCCAAACTGTAGCTCCCTAACGGGGCCACATAGGGTAAAAACGAAATATGCATATTGTTCAGATCATCATTCTGAACAACTTTTGTTCTTTATTGCTTTTCAAAATATTTGTCGTTTTCGAGATACAAGGGGTAAACAATTTATGGTTTTGGCCCTTAAAATCCCTTATTACGTAACATATGACCTAAATTTTTATATGAATAGATTTGGATTGCTGAGATGAACATTTTTTGTTCTTTGACTTATACCAAAATATTAACGATTTTTGAGATATTTGATCTAGACTTTGAGCCCTTCTAGATCCCTAATTTAATGGGCTAGCCCCTAAATCTTGATATTTTCGAAAAGATCTCGTAAATGTGCACAACTTTTGTTCTACATGTCTTAACAAAATATTTGCAAGAAAAAAGATATTGGAGATCAAAGGTCAAAAATCGCCGAAATCGGCGACAAATTTTGGCATCCATTTTTTGAGGTCCAGGCGAGCGTTTAGGCAAATCGCCTCCGGTAAAATCGAATCCCCCACAAATCTTCTAAAATGTTTACTCTATCTTGTGTAGAAATTTCAAGACTCTAGCTTCAAAACTGACGGAGGAGATGTGTGGACAACAAGGCCCTTCAAAAAGTCACTAAAAGAGAGATAACTCCTGACCGGAAGTGACGTCAAGCACGAAATTTTGCAAGCAAAGTCTCGTCACCAAAAGACATCTTTCCTGAAAATTTGGTGAAAATCGATCGAGAAATGGCTGAGAAAAACGCGTGTACTACCAAGGAAAATAATAATAATAATAATAATAGTAAGGTCTTCCGCAGGAGACGGAAGACCTTAATAATAATAATGAAGAAGAAGAACGCGAACAATAATAGTAAGGTCTTCCGCAGGAGACGGAAGACCTTAATAATAAGAAAAGTGAAAAATCAACAATAGAATAATAGAAGGGTCTTCCGCTGAAGACGGAAGACCCTAATTAGATGTGATGAGATAAGAATTTGACTGAGATTTTCGTTCATAAATAATGATACAAATATATTGTCTAAACGTACAATTTAGCTTCAGTAATGTTTTACAAATATTAATCATTTAAGTGTTATAAATTAAAGACTCTCTGCCCCTCTCGGGCACTAATTAGAGAGGTCAGCCTTTTTTCGAGAAAAAAGTTAATAATGTTATTTACTGCGATGCAAATTCGACTGATCAGGCGAGTCATGTCGCCCGGAGGCCTATCTTTTTTTTTTATATATAATGCTAGATATATCTCGCAAAACTGAACAAATTTTGCTCTACATGTCCTATCAAAATTCTCTTGAGAAAAAAGTTATTGATTGCGACATTTATCAGATTGTTAAGGCGAGTCATAAGGCCCGTGGGCCTTTTTCTTGATGTCTCATTAAAAGTTTCTTGACTAAAATGTTATAGATTGCAACAATAACCCAACTGTTCAGGTGAGCCATGAGACCCGCAGGCCTATTTCTTAACATCGTTAGTTAACGCTTGCGAAACTTTTGTTCTACATGTCTTGTCAAAAGTTTCTCGAGAAAAAAGTTATTAATGTTATTAATTGTGATACAAATTCCACTGTTCAGGCGAGCCATGACGCACGGAGGCCTTTTTTTATATCTATAGATAGAACTTGCAAAACTGAACAACTTTTATTATACATGTTTTATCAAAGTTTCGTGAGGAAAAAGTTAATCATTGTAACAGAAATTCAATGGTTCAGGCGAGCCATGAGACCCATAGGCCCATTTCTGGATACGGCACGGAAGACCTCAATAAACTATACAACTTTTGTTATATATCTCTAAACAAAATATTTACGAGTATAAAGTTATGCGACATTTATCAGACTGTTAAGGCGAGTCATAAGGCCCGTGGGCCTTTTTCTTGATATCGTTTGAAAGATCTTGCAAAACTGAACAACTTTTGTTCCACATGTCTTATCAAAAGATTCTCGAGAAAAAAGTTAGTAATTGTGACACTAACAAACTGTTCAGGCGAGCCATGAGGTCCGTTGGCCTTTTTCATGATGTTGTTGGAAAGATCTTGCAAAACTGAACAACTTTTGTTCTAGATGTCTTATTAAAATTTTCTCGACAAAAATGTTATAGATTGCAACAATAACCCAACTGTTCAGGTGAGCCATGAAACCCGCAGGCCTATTTCTTAACATTGTTAGTTAACGCTTGCGAAACTGAACAACTTTTGTTCTACATGTCTTATCAAAAGTTTCTCCAGAAAAAAGTTATTGATTGTGACACTAATCAAACTCTTCAGGCGAGCTATGAGGCCCGTTGGCCTTTTTCATAATGTTGTTCGAAAGATCTTGCAAATCTCAACAACTTTTGTTATAGATATCTTATTAAAAGTTTCTTGACAAAAATGTTATAGATTGCAACAATAACCCAACTGTTCAGGTGAGCCATGAGACCTGAAGGCCTATTTCTTAACATCGTTAGTTAACGCTTGCGAAACTGAACAACTTTTGTTCTACATGTCTTGTCAAAAGTTTCTCGAGGAAAAAGTTATTAATTTTATTAATTGCGATACAAATTCGACTGTTCAGGCGAGCCATGACGCCCGGAGGCCTATTTTTAGATATCAATAGATAGAACTTGCAAAACTGAACAACTTTTATTCTACATGTCTTATCAAAAGTTTCGTGAGAAAAAAGTTAATCATTGTAACAGAAATTCAATGGTTCAGGCGAGCCATGAGGCCCATGGGCCCATTTCTTGATATGGCACAAAAGATCTCAATAAACTGTACAAGTTTTGTTATATATGTCTAAACAAAATATTTACGAGTAAAAAGTTATCATTCAAAACGTGGAAAAAAATTGGGCACTTTTTAAAACTCCATTTTCGACCCCTACCGAGCTTCCGTACTAGGCACTTCCGGAAATTTTGAAAACCCAGGTGCACAACTACAACATGTCGTCTAACATCACTGAAAATTTCAGCACTCTAGCTTTTATCGTTTTTGAGTTTTTGTCTGGACAAAATGGTCATCTGAAAATCGATAAAAGGGGGATAACTTCCAACCGGAAGTGATTTTTCAAAAATTGAAACGGCGGTACAAACTTCAAATGGCAACGCATCAATCCTGAAAATTTGAAGCAAATCGATCCAGCCATCTCCGAGAAATCTTCTGCACAAAAATCGGTAAGGAGAAAAAAAAAGAATAATAATAATAACTAGACACGATCTCGTTGCGAGCAACGAGTAGGTCTTCCGTCCGATTTGTTGATGCACTCGGAGTTAAAAAAAAAAAAAAAAAAAGACAAATGAGTCCCAATTTAGTTTCCGACTTTAAGACACTTTAGATATAATCAATTTTTCATATCATAAGCTTCTGAAGCAAAGTTGCGGTGAAATTCGTTTGAAATTCGACTCTCCAGGCGAGCCATAAGCCCCGCGGGCCTATTTCTTGATGTCATTTGTTAGCCCTCTATAGACTCAACAACTTTAGTTCTATATGTCTTTACAAAATATTTACCTGTAAAAAGTTATTGAGATCGACCGATATCGACAAAAAATCGACTCTACAGGCCAGCCATTAGGACCATAGGCCTATTTCTTGATATCAATCGATAGATCTCGATAAACTGAACAACTTTTGTTCAATATGTCCTTACAAAATAATTACCAGTTACAAGTTTTTGAAATCGACTTATATCGATAAAAAACGACTCTACAGGCGAGCCATGAGGCCCACAGACCCATTTTTTGATATTGATCGATAGGTTATGACACATTGAACAACTTTTGTTCAATAATGCTTTTCAAAAAATATGTCGTTTTAAAGATATGAGGCGTCAAATATTTACGATTTTGGCCCTTAAAATCTCTAATTACGTAACATATGACCTACTTTTTGATTTGATAAGATCAAGCTCGTTGAGATGAACATTTCCGCTTCTACAACTTATTATAAAATATTAATAGTTTCTGAGATATTATCAAAAACATTTGGACCCTTCTGAACCCCTAATTTAAAGGGCCAGCCCCTTTTGCTTGATATCGTAAGAAAGGCCTTGTCATTTTAAACATTTTTTGCTCAACAAGTATTTAGAAATTCTTTACCGTTCTCGAGTTATCTCTACAAGAAATATTTAGGGGCCAAACTGTAGCTCCCTAACGGGGCCACATAGGGAAAAAACGAAATGTACATATTGTTTAGATTATCATTCTGAACAACTTTTGTTCAATAATGCTTTTCAAAATATTTGTCGTTTTCAAGATATGAGGCGTCAATTATTTATGATTTTGGCCCTTAAAATCCCTTATGACGTAACATATGACCTACTCTTTGATTTGATATGAACAAGCTCCTTTAGATGAACATTTCCGCTTCAATGACTTATTACAAAATATTAATAGTTTCTGAGATATTCTCATAAACCTTTGGACCCTTCTGGGCCCCTAATTTAAAGGGTCAGCCCCTTTTGCTTGATATCGTAAGAAAGGTCATGACATTTCAAACATTTTTTGTTCAACAAGTATTTAGAAATTCTTTACCGTTCTCGAGTTATTTCTAGAAGTAATTTTTAGGGGCCAAACTGTAGCTCCCTAACGGGGCCACATAGGGTAAAAACGAAATATGCATATTGTTCAGATCATCATTCTGAACAACTTTTGTTCTTTATTGCTTTTCAAAATATTTGTCGTTTTCGAGATACAAGGGGTAAAAGATTTATGGTTTTGGCCCTTAAAATCCCTTATTACGTAACATATGACCTAAATTTTTATATGAATAGATTTGGATTGTTGAGATGAACATTTTTTGTTCTTTGACTTATACCAAAATATTAACGATTTTTGAGATATTTGATCTAGACTTTGACCCCTTCTAGATCCCTAATTGAAGAAGCTAGCCCTTAAATCTTGATATTTTCGAAAAGATCTCGTAAATGTGCACAACTTTTGTTCTACATGTCTTAACAAAATATTTGCAAGAAAAAAGATATTGGAGATCAAAGGTCAAAAATCGCCGAAATCGGCGAAAAATTTTGGCATCCATTTTTTCAGGTCCAGGCGAGCGTTTAGGCAAATCGCCTCCGGTAAAATCGAATCCCCCACAAATCTTCTAAAATGTTTACTCTATCTTGTGTAGAAATTTCAAGAATCTAGCTTCAAAACTAACGGAGGAGATGTGTGGACAACAAGGCCCTTCAAAAAGTCACTAAAAGAGAGATAACTCCTGACCGGAAGTGACGTCAAGCACGAAATTTTGCAAGCAAAGTCTCGTCACCAAAAGACATCTTTCCTGAAAATTTGGTGAAAATCGATCGAGAAATGGCTGAGAAAAACGCGTGTACTACCAAGGAAAATAATAATAATAATAATGAAGAAGAAGAACGCGAACAATAATAGTAAGGTCTTCCGCAGGAGACGGAAGACCTTAACTAGATGCGATCTCGTTGCGAGCAACGAGTGGGTCTTCCGTCCAATTTTAGATGTGATGAGATAAGAATTTGACTGAGATTTTCGTTCATAAATAATGATACAAATATATTGTCTAAACGTACAATTTAGCTTCAGTAATGTTTTACAAATATTTTAAATCATTTAAGTGTTATAAATTAAAGACTCTCTGCCCCTCTCGGCCACTAATTAAAGAGGTCAGCCTTTTTTCGAGAAAAAAGTTAATAATGTTACTTACTGCGATACAATTTCGACTGATCAGGCGAGTCATGTCGCCCGGAGTCCTATTTTTTTATATATCATTCTAGATATATCCCGCAAAACTGAACAAATTTTGCTCTACATGTCCTATCAAAATTTTCTTGAGAAAAAAGTTATTGATTGCGACATTTATCAGATTGTTAAGGTGAGTAATAAGGCCCGTGGGCCTTTTTCTTGATGACTCATTAAAAGTTTCTTGACTAAAATGTTATAGATTGCAACAATAACCCAACTGTTCAGGTGAGCCATGAGACCCGCAGGCCTATTTCTTAACATCGTTAGTTAATGCTTGCGAAACTGAACAACTTTTGTTCTACATGTCTTATCAAAAGTTTGTCGAGAAAAAAGTTATTAATGTTATTAATTGCGATACAAATTCCACTGTTCAGGCGAGCCATGACGCACGGAGGCTTTTCTTTTTATATCATTAGATAGAACTTGCAAAACTGAACAACTTTTATTCTACATGTTTTATCAAAGTTTCGTGAGGAAAAAGTTAATCATTGTAACAGAAATTCAATGGTTCAGGCGAGCCATGAGGCCCATGGGCCCATTTCTAGATACGGCACGAAAGACCTCAATAAACTGTACAACTTTTGTTATATATCTCTAAACAAAATATTTACGAGTATAAAGTTATGCGACATTTATCAGACTGTTAAGGCGAGTCATAAGGCCCGTGGACCTTTTTCTTGATATCGTTTGAAAGATCTTGCAAAACTGAACAACTTTTGTTCCACATGTCTTATCAAAAGATTCTCGAGAAAAAAGTTAGTAATTGTGACGCTAACAAACTGTTCAGTCGAGCCATGAGGTCCATTAGCCTTTTCCATGATGTTGTTGGAAAGATCTTGCAAAACTGAACAACTTTTGTTCTAGATGTCTTATTAAAAGTTTCTTGACAAAAATGTTATAGATTGCAACAATAACCCAACTGTTCAGGTGAGCCATGATACCCGCAGGCCTATTTCTTAACATCGTTAGTTAACGCTTGCGAAACTGAACAACTTTTGTTCTACATGTCTTATCAAAAGTTTCTCCAGAAAAAAGTTATTGATTGTGACACTAATCAAACTCTTCAGGCGAGCTATGAGGCCCGTTGGCCTTTTTCATAATGTTGTTGGAAAGATCTTGCAAAACTGAACAACTTTTGTTCTAGATGTCTTATTAAAAGTTTCTTGACAAAAATGTTATAGATTGCAACAATAACCCAACTGTTCAGGTGAGCCATGAGACCCGCAGGCCTATTTCTTAACATCGTTAGTTAACGCTTGCGAAACTGAACAACTTTTGTTCTACATGTCTTATCAAAAGTTTCTCCAGAAAAAAGTTATTGATTGTGACACTAATCAAACTCTTCAGGCGAGCTATGAGGCCCGTTGGCCTTTTTCATAATGTTGTTCGAAAGATCTTGCAAATCTGAACAACTTTTGTTATAGATGTCTTATTAAAAGTTTCTTGACAAAAATGTTATAGATTGCAACAATAACCCAACTGTTCAGGTGAGCCATGAGACCCGGAGGCCTATTTCTTAACATCGCTAGTTAACGCTTGCGAAACTGAACAACTTTTGTTCTACATGTCTTGTCAAAAGTTTCTCGAGGAAAAAGTTATTAATGTTATTAATTGCGATACAAATTTCACTATTCAGGCGAGCCATGACGCCCGGAGGCCTATTTTTAGATATCATTAAATAGAACTTGCAAAACTGAACAACTTTTATTCTACATGTCTTGTCAAAAGTTTCTTGAGAAAAAAGTTAATCATTGTAACAGAAATTCAATGATTCAGGCGAGCCATGAGGCCCATGGGCCCATTTCTTCATATGACACGAAAGATCTCAATAAACTGTGCAAGTTTTGTTATATATGTCTAAACAAAATATTTACGAGTAAAAAGTTATGATTTAAAACGTGGAAAAAAATTGGACACTTTTTAAAACTCCATTTTCGACCCCTACCGAGCTTCCATACTAGGCACTTCCGGAAATTTTTAAAACCCAGGTGCACAACTACAGCATGTCGTCTAACATCACTGAAAATTTCAGCACTCTAGCTTTTATCGTTTTTGAGTTTTTGTCTGGACAAAATGGTCATCAGAAAATCGATAAAAGGGGGATAACTTCCAACCGGAAGTGATTTTTCAAAAATTGAAACGGCGGTACAAACTTCAAATGGCAACGCATCAATCCTGAAAATTTGAAGCAAATCGATCCAGCCATCTCCGAGAAATCTTCTGCACAAAAATCGGTAAGGAGAAAAAAAAAGAATAATAATAAGAAGAAGAAGAAAAGTGAAAAATCAACAATAGAATAATAGAAGGGTCTTCCGCTGAAGACGGAAGACCCTAATAATAAGAAAAGTGAAAAATCAACAATAGAATAATAAAAGGGTCTTCCGCTGAAGACGGAAGACCCTAATAATAATAACTAGATTCGATCTCGTTGCGAGCAACGAGTGGGTCTTCCGTCCAAATTTAGATGTGATTAGATAAGAATTTGACTGACATTTTCGTTCATAAATAATGATACAAATATATTGTCTAGACGTACAATTTAGCTTTGGTAATGTTTTACAAATATTGATCATTTAAATGTTATAAATTAAAGACTCTCTCTACCTCTCGGCAACTAATTAAAGGGGTCAGCTTTTTTTCGAGAAAAAAGTTAATAATCTTATTTACTGCGATACAGATTCGACTGATCAGGCGAGTCATGCCGCCCGGAGGCCTATTTTTTATATCATTCTAGATATATCTCGCAAAACTGAACAAATTTTGTTCTACATGTCCTATGGAAATTTTCTTAAGAAAAAAGTTATTGATAGCGACATTTATCAGACTGTTACGGCGAGTCATAAGGCCCGTGGGCCTTTTTCTTGATATCGTTTAAAAGATCTTGCAAACCTGAACAACTTTTGGTCTACATGTTTTATCAAAAGTTTCTCCAGAAAAAAGCTATTGATTGTGACACTAATCAAACTCTTCAGGCGAGCCATGAGGCCCGTTCACCTTTTTCATGATGTTGTATGAAACATCTTGCAAAACTGAACAACTTTTGCTCTAGATGTCTTATCAAAAGTTTCTTGACTAAAATGTTATAGATTACAACAATAACCCAACTGTTCAGGTGAGCCATGAGACCCGCAAGCCTTATTCTTAACATCGTTAGTAACACTTGCGAATCTGAACAACTTTTGTTCTACATGTCTTATCAAAAGTTTCTCGAGAAAAAAGTTATTAATGTTATTAATTGTGATACAAATTCGACTGTTCAGGCGAGCCATGACGCCCGCAGGCCTATTTTTGATATCATTGGATAGATCTTGCAAAACTGAACAACTTTTATTCTACATGTCTTATCAAAAGTTTCGTGAGGAAAAAGTTAATCATTGTAACAGAAATTCAATGGTTCAGGCGAGCCATGAGGCCCATTTCTTGATACGGCACGAAAGATCTCAACAAACTGTACAACTTTTGTTATATATGTCTAAAAAAAATATTTACGAGTATAACGTTATGCGACATTTATCACTGTTAAGGCGAGTCATAAGGCCCGTGGGCCTTTTTCTTGATATCGTTTGAAAGATCTTGCAAAATGAACAACTTTTGTTCTACATGTCTTATCAAAAGATTCTCGCGAAAAAAGTTAGTAATTGTAACACTGATCAAACTGTTCAGGCGAGCCATGAGGCCCGTTGGCCTTTTTCATGATGTTGTTCGAAAGATCTTGCAAAACTGAACAACTTTTGTTCAAGATGTCTTATTAAAAGTTTCTTGACAAAAATGTTATAGATTGCAACAATAACCCAACTGTACAGGTGAGCCATGAGACCCGCAGGCCTATTTCTTAACATCGTTAGTTTACGCTTGCGAAACTGAACAACTTTTGTTCTACATGTCTTATCAAAAGTTTCTCGAGAAAAAAGTTATCAATGTTATTAATTGCGATACAAATTCGACTGTTCAGGCAAGCCATGACGCCCGGGAACCTTTTTTAAGATATCATGAAATAGATCTTGCAAAACTGAACAACTTTTATTCTACATGTCTTACCAAAAGTTTCGTGAGAAAAAAGTTAATCATTGTAACAGAAATTCAATGGTTCAGGCGAGCCATGAGGCCCATGGGCCTATTTCTTGATATGACACGAAAGATCTCAATAAACTGTACAACTTTTGTTATATATATCTAAACAAAATAGTTACGAGTAAAAAGTTCTGATTTAAAACGTGGAAAAAAATTGGACACTTTTTTAAACTCCATTTTCGACCCATACCGAGCTTCCATACTAGGCACTTCCGGAAATTTTGAAAACCCAGGTGCACAACTACAACATGTCGTCTAACATCACTGAAAATTTCAGCACTCTAGCTTTTACCGTTTTCGAGTTTTTGTCTGGACAAAATGGTCATCTGAAAATCGATAAAAGGGGGATAACTTCCAACCGAAAGTGATTTTTCAAAAATTGAAACGGCGGTACAAACTTCAAATGGCAACGCATCAATCCTGAAAATTTGAAGCAAATTGATCCAGCCATCTCCGAGAAATCTTCTGCACAAAAATCGGTAAGGAGAAAAAAAAAGAATAATAATAATAAGAAAAGTGAAAAATCAACAATAGAATAATAGAAGGGTCTTCCGCTGAAGACGGAAGACCCTAATAAGAAAAGTGAAAAATCAACAATAGAATAATAGAAGGGTCTTCCGCTGAAGACGGAAGACCCTAATAATAATAATAAGAAAAGTGAAAAATCAACAATAGAATAATAGAAGGGTCTTCCGCTGAAGACGGAAGACCCTAATAATAACGAGCTATAACTGTGTTGGGATGCCAACACAAATGTCTCCGAACACCTCCCCATGTCAGAAATGCTTTTTAATGCCAGATATGCACTCAGGATCCTCAAAAAACCTTAAAAACTAAATTTGGTTGAAATCCGACGGACTTGTTTTTTGGCCGCCATTTTCTTCAATGGCGGTCATTTTGAAACATTTGAAAATTAATTGGAAGGAAATACTGATGCTAGAAATAAACTGTGGACCCTCGATTAACCCAGAACTCAAATGTTGTAGAAATTTTAACACTTTCAAATATTTTGGTATATGGCGGCCATTTTGAAAATGGCGGCTCAAAAAAATTTTGATGGTGGAAATGGACTTGGGGTCACTAAATTACCCTAGAAATAGAATTTGGTTGAAATCCGACAACCTTGAGTTTTTGACGTTTTTTGGCCGCCATCTTGAAATGGCGGCCATTTTGAAAATTTGAAAAGTTGATCGCACCCCTCCTAGTGACCCCCTATCAGCTCAGAAAGTTTGAAGTGGATCAGTCGAAGCGTGTTCATATAATCGTGCGGACAAATTTCTCATTAAAGAAGAGGAAAAATAAGAAAATAATAATAATAATAAAAATAATAAGAAACGGAGCAAAAACAATATGTTTCCGACACTTTGTGTTCGGAGACATAATAAAAAGAAAAGTGAAAAAGAAACAATAGAATAATAGAAGGGTCTTCCGCTGAAGACGGAAGACCCTAATAATAAGAAACGGAGCAAAAACAATATGTCTCCGACGCTGTGTTCGGAGACATAATAAGAATAATAAGAAGCGGAGCAAAAACAATATGTCTCTGACACTATGTGTTCGGAGACATAATAATAATAATAATATTAATGATAATAATAGTAAGTGAAAAAGAAACAATAGAATAATAGTAGGGTTTTCCAGATTGATATTGCGCTTTATATGATAAGCTACCACTCTAGGAGATGTGCAAACATGAAGAAAAAAATATTCAATTATCACGAATGATCGGTCTTTAAATCGAGAGAAGCTACTGACAAACAAGTTGGTGTTACAGAGTTTTCAACTTGTTTAAAGTCAGCATTTCGCAAATTCAATAGTCGTGATAATAATCTAGATCGCCAATTCAACATATCATTGGGCCAAATGCTGTCTGGCGTGTTTGCCCCACTATCTAGTTTGCATTGCTTGTAGGATTTATGAGATTGATCACTGTTCATTATCTTCACCTTTCAGAAATGACAATTTTCCGAAAGTTTTCTCAAATTTTGTTGCATAGTTGAATATATGAACTGTGCGAAAATAACACCTATCTAAAGTTTAGATTTATGGCTCTATGCAAATATTACTATTTTTTGGCCTGTACAAAAATAAAAAAAAAAAAAACGGAAAAAAAATAAAAATAAAAACCCGAAAATAAACACTGCGTTTCCTTCCTTTCGGTCTTCAGATGCATGCGCATAGACGTTAAACAGTGCAGCATATCGTTCAGTGAGAGAAGTGTAGTGGATGGATCTGAAATTTTGACAGATTCTTTGAGAAAGGGGGTAAATATAGAATGAGATAAAACTCATACGTTAACTAAAGTTGATGTTGGGATTAGTATAACCGTTGGAAAACCAAGAGCTAGGGGAAACAGACCCAGGACGCAGTGGCGGATTAAGGGTTTTCGTAGGAGGGCATGGGCAAGTCAAGTATTCGCTAAAGTACTCAGCCATTTGGGGTGCCAGATCTGGAGTTTAATTTAAATCTGGCATTGGGACTAGTGAGGACGCTAGTACCTTTCTAAAAGTAAGTGCTATGTTTTCTGAATACATCACGTGTTAATTTTAAAACATTAATCAGTAGGACCGTGGAAGGGTTTCTGTGAAAATAATGATACATAATTACTTAATCATAAGATGCAGAGAATAATCTCATACTTGAAAGGAGAATATAGACCCAATAATGGGTATTTGAATAAGTTTGTACACAAAACCTTTACTGCAGCTGTCATTCAGTACCACGTGATGTAAATATGCATTTAAATGTCAGAATCAGCATGAAGAAAGTTTGAATTCTGGATGATCTTCAAACCGCAGTTGAGAGTAAATTGATGCATCCACCTTGTTCAAAATTGTCAGTATCGATAAGAATGTTATCAATTTATCAATACGTGTTTTAAAAAAAACACTTGATTAAAATATGGAAAATAAGCTGTAGTCTCTCTTTTAGGAATTAAATGTACTAAAATATCTAATTTAGTTATAAAAATGTTGAGTTAATATATACCAGCACTTCTCAACAAACCCATGGAAATTAGAAAGAACATGATATGAAAACCATTTCATAAAAGTGCTTTTTAAAATGATTTTTAAAGCTCTGGATTGATTTGGAGTGTCAGATATACAGAGGAAGGCTGTTCCGTAAACTTGCTGCAGTAAAAAATAAATGGGAAAACGGGCAGAACGTCACCGTACAAAACGTCACAGGACAAAAAGTCACAAAATTGGCAGGCCAAACAGCCATAGAACAAAATGTCACATTGATAACCTTTGATCAGATAGGATGAAAAGTCACAAAATTAACTAGGTTGTTTATGTTACATTTAGCACTTTCAGTCTATTATCAGCTATTAATGATAATAAATAAGACAGCAACCCCCAAAACATTAACTTGCTTACATAGCAATTATGGTATATGACTTCACTTACTACTGATTTTCACAATAATCTTGAGTCAAAGGAAGCCAAACATAATTCCGTCAGATTTACCTGTGACTATCAATTTGAAATTCAAATAAATTATCATAGAAAATATAACATTTTACATCTATTTTATCACACTTTACAAAACAAACCCCACATTTTTTAAATTGATATTAAATTCAATATTTTCTCACTGTCTTATCAGCTATAACTTTGGTCGAAGACATTTTGTCTTATTTTAATGAAAGGTGAAGATCACAAACAGTGACTAATCTCATCAGTCCATAAGCAATACAAAATAGATAGCTGGGCAAACACGGATCCCTGGAGACACCAGAGATGGGATCAGGTGGCTAGGATGAGTAAGCATCCCCCGTCGACCGAACACAACAGCCGTGAGTCCAATACCCTGATCAGATAAACGGAGTTATTCGTAGTCAAAATCAGTGTACCAAGAACGGCCTAACAATCGGTATGAAACATGTCAGACAGCATTTGTCCCAATATGTATTGGCAAACTAGATCGTTTTATCGAGCATAAAATTGGCGAAATGCTGACTTTAAACGAAACTGTTGAAACCCCTGCACCATCATCTTGTTTGTCAGTAGCCTGCCTTGATTTAAAAACTGATCATACGTAGAACAAGCTCTTGCGTCTCGAATCGGTTGAGAGATATAAACGCAGTATTTAGTTTGATGTTTACGAATAATATAAATTGCTTTGAATACAGTTCAAGAAACACTTGTCTGTGCATCGTCATGTTTAGATGTGTATCACTCTCGGAATGCAGAAGATATGTTTCTGCTGAATGACAAATTTTCTTCAGTCATTTATGAATTTGTTTTACAACATATTAATTTTTGTGATACCGAGATTGAATTATCAGTCATCGACTTTATTTGTTGCATTAGGAAAACTCGAATTGCAAACGAGATGTGTATCGATTTTCTCATAATCAGTTAATACGTATGAAGATATACCGTAGAGTAATGACCGCGGAATACCTTTGATCTTTGCAATAATCGTGGTAGAATTTATAATGTCTGATGTGCATGCTGAGTGAATGGAATTAACGTGCTGTGTGCAAAAAGTTACATAAATTGCTATTGGTGCTGTTTTGTTAGATTATCGGAGGTAAATTTAAGACGTTTAAATCCCCACATTTTAAGTATGATATATGCTTCATTTAATTCTACATTGTAAATATATCCGACTGTTTAACCTGACGGGCCTTGAAACAGTCTGATATTTTATTCGGCAAATACATGTAATTATGTGTTGCAAGGCAAATGACCCTCACATTCCATTAGAGTTAATTAGTTTTCAGAGAACAAAATATTCGAAAGAAAAGTTACCCTAGGTATACAATTGTAACAAGCTTGAATATGATATCCCGGGAATTAAAAGCGAAAGTCACGGTAGTTTCAGAAAACCAAGTAACCTGGCCTCAGCATGATATTCTGGGAATCAAAAACGAAAGTCACTCTAGTTTCAGAAAACAAAGGTAACCTGTCCTGAGCATGATATTCCGGGAATTGAAAACGAAAGTCACTATAGTTTCAGAAAACAAAGTAACCTGTCCTGAGCATAATAGTTTGGGAATTCAAAACGAAAGTAATTTTACTTTACTTTGTCTAAATACATTTACGGTCACATTAAACAAATTCAAAAGAACTCTGATTTTTAATTATCACAAGCGTGTATAATTTCTGCTTACGTTGATAATTGATGATAGTGCAAATAATAATTATACTAACAAAATACCTTTTTGATTAGCTCACCTGAGCTGAAAGTGAGATTTTGTCAATCGTCTGTCCGTCCGTCTGTCTTCTTTTTTTTTTTTTTTTACATTTCACCGTTCCTCAGAATCATTCGGCTAATTTCAATCAAATTTGGTAAAAATCATTCATTGGTAAATGGGATTCCCGTTTATTCAATTGAAGTGTCATGTCCCCTTCAAAGGAGAGATGCTCACGAAAAAGCAAAACTAGTCTCGAGTCATTTGAAAATCTGCTCCATGTTTAGAAATGTTCGTAACAAATGCTACGCCAAAAGTTGAAATTAATATGAATGCTTATTGATAGAGTGTAGATTCAAGTTTATTAAAACCATGGATCCGGGGGTTACGATGGAGTCACAATAGGGAAAAAGAATTTCCATGGTGATATATAGGATGAAAACATAACGAATCTCAATCATAGTTGCCAACTAACTCGATTTTGTTTGGTTACACCCGAATTTTTTACCCATAACCAGACTATTTTTTCTGACTCGGCGGATGATACGTTTCACCCAATTTCCGACTTCAGTTTTGTAAATTAGTTCGCGTATGTAATTTCCAGTTTGCAACACAAGATTGGATCTACGTAAACAATACCGATGGCCATGTACATTACAGATAAGTTATCAAAGCAGGTGTTAACAGTTATCTGAGTTATTTCAACAAATCAGGGATTAAACTCCTTATGTAGAATGACTTCCACCAGGAAGAGATCCTAATCAAGGCCAGCATACACGCCAACAAAAGTAAAAAGATCGATACTTATGTTACCACCAACAAAACTGGGAAAACGACTTTTCATGGGTAAAAAACTTATTGAGGACAACATGAAGAGTCCCAATACTCCTATAAGGAATACAGACGTACGATCTTTAAATGTTGTACTGAAGTTATACTGCACCTGACGATCAACAATTATCATGTTCATTACTTTGTCAAACACTGTATGTTATGGTTGCTAACGATGATTTAAAATGACAACATCTGTCATACGGTACTTTAAATCGATCGATTTAAAATGAAACGACTGTAATTTTCCGAAAATGTCCAGGTAGCAATTTAGATTTATTGTTCCGCAAACGTAAATCAAACCTACATTCTTTATGGACAGGTAAGGAAGTATGTAAGATAAAATGTGTGAACATTTATATTTTTCATAATATATCTAATGATTATACATGTAGTATGTGCATAAATTATGCTTCTTCGTGTGTCAGTCTTACTCCTGCAGATGTATTTGCTAATATTTACTTCGCAGCTCATGATCGACTTTTAAGTCGCTCTGACAGAAAGTAAGAATTTAAATTTGGGTCCGACATCACACAAAATACGTAACATACCAGAACATGATATATGCCTTGCGGTTTTTATTTGATATTAGTTTTAAACTACAGAATGACTTACGATGGGATGCAGCAAATCCGACACTGTAAAATGTAACAAATCTAATCCTTCTGATCCAATGTCAGTCGATAAGACGTGATGATACATGGTACATTATGCAACGCATTATGCTTCTCATGCTTTGTTGTGCGGATCAGGCAATTCTTCAAGTGAAAATATATTTCATCATGAAATAGCCAAAGTTGCGAGTACTTGACATATACGAGGGCTGTTTGATGTGCCATGTATATTGTACGATATCTTAAAAACATTCGACTCAAATAGTAAAATGAACATTACATAACTTCAAAGTATTCTCCACAGTTTGAAATACATAATTTCTATCTCTGAATTCATTTCTGAAATGCGTCACGGTACGCTGATTTAGGTAGAGCTCTGGGGCACTGACTGATGGCTGAACCAAGGGCTATTCGGGACTTGTAACGACGACCAGAGAGGAACTTTTTAAGTTTTAGAAAAAGAGGGGAAAATCGCATGGGGTTTGATCTGGAGAGTATGGTGGGAGTGGCAAGATATTAACCTTCCCCGACTCCAAAAATTGCTTCACAACCTCACATGTATGTGACGGAACATTATCATGAAGTAGACGAACATGCCTAAATCCTGACACAGGGCGTCGTTTATCATAATATTTCTTGAGCATTTTAAGATAACATCTTGGTAATACCGATCTGTAACACCTTTGCCCTTCGACACCGGAATTTGTACGGCTATACAATCACATGAAAATAATATGCAATAAAGAACCTTCTTTATGCTCATGGTTCTTTAGGCAACTACAGGCCTTCTACCGTGTTTAGTTAGCCATATTTTGTTTACAATTTTTCTTACTGGGTTGAAATAGTAAACCCATTTTCGTAACCAGTAACACTGTTTGCAAATTGTCTTTGATTGAATTTGGGAAACATTTTTAGCAATTGCTCAGCGTTTTCTACTCGTACCCGTTTTTGGTTATCTGCCGATAAAGCTTTCATACTTTCAAAATACACTTCAAAATGAATTGTGACCGCGATAGCGATATGCCAACACTTTTGGAAATATCATGAACCGTGTCTCTACCATCACTTTCTATCATTTCCTTGACTTTTGAGACATTTGCCTTGCCTGTTAAAGTCACAGGTCGGCCAGATTTTTCTGCACCTTTGACGAACTTTGTGCCAGTCAGAAATTTCTTTCTCCGCCTACGAACTCTCTCATAAGATACCTTATCAGACCCATAAACTGTCCCAAATTCAGTAAATATCTACATTACCGAATGTCCGAGTTTTGTGCAATCTTTCATATAAACTCTAATTTCTTTAATATTCTCAACCCAACAATTTTTACAACAGTGGTCAACGACTTGCTTTATTGAAATGACTAAATTTAAAACTTATACCGTTGGAAAGGTATAAAATTAAAGATTTACAAGAGTATCATCATCCACGAAATCGTACAAAGCGTTATTGCCCTGTGGTACAATACACATTACATATCGAACAATCCTCGTACATATAATTATTTTCCATATCATACCGTTGTATCAGAGTTTGTATGACTTGTTTTACTATTAAGCCCAGTGTTATGTGTACTTACAAATACTTATTGTACATATCTTGTTTGATATCGACAAAAACGTAATTGTCTGGTATTTTATCCTGCACGTTTTATTCCCTTCATTTTCTATTTCATAGAAAACTTACAACTTTAAGTAGTCCCACCTTTCCGTGATATACGATTTTGCAAACATCAATAATCTATCAAGTTGTATGCATGAAACGAACATAATATTCATACTTTTCCAATAGTTATTGTGAAAAATATTGTTAAACATAAACTATTTCAGAAATTCTATATATGTATAAATAATCAATAACATGTTTCAAAATATTGAATCCAAGGGCAATGACATTGTTTTCATTGAATTCTTTATCATATCCATTATTCGATATATTTCCTTTATTTTTCGAAGACATTTTATATATTTTTGTAAGATAACAGTTTCAAGAAATTATCATGAATGAAAAGTGAAGATAATAAACAGTGATTAATCTCATAACTCCTATAAGCCACACAAAAAAGAGAGTTGGGCAAATGCGAACCCCTCGATATATAAGATATGAGATCAGGTGCCTCGGGGGAGTAAGCATCCCCTGTCGACGTTTTACACCCGCATGTAGCCTTCCATGTATGTCTTCATAAGGTGAATGTTCATGTAGAAGTTTTTTTAAAGAAATTCTGCTTTATAAAAAATTAAAAATGGGCCAGCTAACAAAGGAGCAGAATCCGTAACCATGGGGTTTCCTCAGACTGTTGGGATACCTGATCACCAAAGACAACGAATATGTTACCGATAAGAAACTCCAGCATATTTTTTTTATTTCAACTCCAGAGTACTTATGCGTTGAAAATGAGTGATATTTAAAAAAGTAATATTTTGAATGACTGATTACTGGAAATGGATCTTGTGCTCCTTTGTTAGCTGACCTGTTTTTATATTCATATGAAGCAGAATCTATTCAAAAACTTCTACGTGAGAAGAAAAAATCTCTCCCTGTGACCTTCATTTCGACTTTTAGATATATCGATGACGTTTTGTCTATTAGCAATGATAGCTTTCATTCATATGTCGATTTGATATATCCCTGTGAGCTCGAAATAAAGGACACCACAGAGTCGTCCACTTCTGCTTCATACTTAGATATTTTATTGAAAGTAGACATTAACGGCAAACTAACAACTCAACTGTATGACAAACGGGATGATTTCAGCTTCTCCATCGTCAACTTCCCACATTTATGTAGCAATATTCCATTATCACCTGCATATGGTGTTTATATATCTCAACTGATTCGATATGTAAGAGCTTGTTCTGGGTATAGTCAGTTTTTAAATCGAGGTAAGCTACTGACAAACAAGTTGATGGTACAGGGATTTCAACAGTCTCGATTGAAGTCAGCATTTCGCAAATTCTATGGTCGTTATAACGATCTAGTTCGTCAATACAACCTCTGGTGTGTCCAGGGGTCCGTGTTTGCCCAACTATCTATTTTGTATTGCTTGTAGGAGTTATGAGATTGATCACTGTTCGTTATCTTCACCTTGCATCTTTCCGTTTTCCGTTTTTGTTGAAGAAGCAACTTTTTATGATGTGAAGAAGTTTAGTCTTTTAAATTATCGTGAGGAATGGTCATGTAAAAAAGTGTTAATATACGATTTTCTTTTCTTAGAAAACCCGATATCATATACATTTCATTTGATGATTTCTTAGTTTTAATCCTAACAAATTAGATTATGTTCACTTTCTATCCGTTTATCAGATGACGACGCAAGTATGAAGTCACGTTAACAGTGATGTGATGTAAAAAATAGAAATAAAGTATCATTGTTGTTAAGGCCACAGCAAGATATTTGAAGCTTTTAAAGAAATTTTGCTTGCTGAATATGTGAATATAGTCTGCTATTGCATTCAAACTTTTCAATTATAAACAAACTTTGCAGTGCCATGATATAGACCATCTTATACTTAATCCTCATCTTCTTTCAACTATAATCCAGGTGGACGTGTCATTACTGGTGATGTTGATATAATTCAGATTGAGGACCTCAAATCACTTATTCTAGAAGGTCAAAAATACAGAGAACCTCGGTCTTTCAATTGGCGACAGAATTTCATTTATATTATGAGTTCTGTCGAGGATTATGCCAGATGATGGGCTAAATATGAAAAAGAAGAACTTGATACATTGTCAGAATGGATTAAAAGCATAAGAGGAATATTAAATTCACGCATTAGACATATAATAACAGAAGTACGTACCATCTATCCTTCTGTGTTTAGTAAACCAGAAGTGATAAAAGAATTAGATAGGTTACATGAGGAACATGTTTTGGTTCCAGCTAACAAAGCTAGTAACAACATTGTCTTTGTACGGCTCATTATTACAACTGTATTTTAAACGAACTTAGCATTAATTCCACTTTTGGCAATCGTACTTATACTCCAACTGCCCTTTCAAAAGACGAAATTCTTCAAAACCATGCTTTAGTTTTAAACACATTTAATATCCCAGGAAATGGGACGGATGATTATGAGTTCCCGTACGTATACTGGATTTCTAAACTTCATAAAAACCCTTCGAAAGATACATTGCTGGATCCAGTATATGTTCTACCAAGCCCCTATCTTTGCTCCTCAGGAAATAATTACCAGCTGTGAAGGAAAAATGTCAAACGTACTGTGCGACTACATATGCCAGAAGTGGTGTAAATCAAATGTAGATTCTAATGAATTCTAAAGAACTTTTAGTAAACTTGAAATCGGAAAACGTTTCTCAAATACAAAACATCAACATGTATGATTTTTCAATATTTTACACAACCATTCCTTAAACTAAATTAAAGACATCACAGACAGTTGCTTCTAGGAATAAAACCGGAAAACGCAAATATTCTTATCTAGTGATCAGTCATCCAATTACTTTACTAAACGCCATTCTGATTCCACGCACAGGTACTCTGAAGTTCAAGTAAAGAACATGCTAGAGTTCCTCATTGACAATATCTTGGTGGTCGTTGGTATCAGCTCTTCCAATAGCCTGTTGAAATCCCTATGGGCACAAATTGTGCTCCTATGTTAGCAGACTTTTTTAAAATATTCATATGAAGCAGAATTTATTAAACATAAACTTCCACGTGAGAGGAAGAAATCTCTTGCCGTGGCCTTTAATTGCATATTTAGATATATCGATGACGTATTATCTATCAACAATAATAGTTTCATTCATATGTCGATTCAATATATTCCAGTGAACTCGAAATAAAAAAACACCACAGAGTCGTCCACTTAAATTTCATTGAACGTAGATATCAACGGCAAACTAACAACTCAAGTTTATGGCAAACGGGATGATTTCAACTTCTCCATTGTCAATTTCCCATATCTATGTACATGCAGCAATATTCTATAATCACCTGCAAATGGTGTTTATATCTTTCACTGGCTCGATACGCAAGAGCCTCTTCTACGTATGATCAGTTTTTAAATCGAAGCAAGCTACTGACAAACAAGTTGATGGTGTACAGTTGTTTAAAGTCAGCATTTTGCAAAATACATAGTAGGTATAACGATCTAGTTCGTCAATATAACCTATCATTGGGTGAAATGCTTGTCTGGCTTGTTTTATGCCGATTGTTAGGCCGTTCATAGGACACTTATTTTGACTGCGGATAACTATGTTTACCTGATCAAGATATAAGGCTCATTGCGGGTGTGATCGGTCGACGGGGCATGCTTACTTCTTCTAGGCACCTGATCCCATCTCTGGTTTATCCAGGGATCCGTGTTTGGCCAACTGTATTTTGTGTTGGTAATAGGAGTTATAAGATTGATTACTGTTCGTTATTTTCACCTTTCATTGCTGGCAAGGGGTAATGTCGCCGTGCCAACTTATGTGATACAATATAAACTAAGTTTTTTTCCCAATCTGCTCAGGCAATGAAATTACATGTTACAAATACAATTAAATTATTTGAGGAATTTAAACTTTGAAAACATGAAAAATTAATTATACACAACGTGTATAAAGTAAAATGAATGGGATCGTATGTATTGCGTACGAATATTGTGGTAAGTGGTCCTGTTTGTTATTTGCATACAAAAAAATTATCACTTTTGTTATTTGGACAACGTGAAAGGAATAATGAGGAAAATATTATTTTTGATTTAATGGATAAATTTCAATGTTTCACTGTTGAAAATGTAATAGAATAATTTAAATGATCTTTTGATTAATGAACAGAGCATGGAACTGCTAACGGCAAGGGACAGGGCCCAGTTATCACAATGGATTGGTGAAGCCTGTCATTTCGAATTGCAGTACAAAACCAGTCGTGATGGATGTTCAGCATCGACATTTCACCAACTATGTGATGGCATAGGTCCAACAGTAACGATTCTATATAATACCGATAACAGTGTTTATGGAGGGTTCCTTTTGAAAGATTGGAAAAACTCCGAGGGCTGTATTAAAGATAATCATGCTTTCCTGTTTACATTGCATTTTAATGGTGTTTCAAAACCAAGGAAATTCTCGGTAACCAATGCAAACGAGGCAGCGTACGCACATCAAAGGCTTGGTCCAGCATTTGGAAATGTTGATATGTCATTATTGAATCCCTATACGAAAATGAAGAGTCGAGTAAAATGGGCAGCCCACATAGAACCTGATTTGTTGACTTTCTACGACACAGTGAATGTGATGGTGGAACGTGGTACAAAAACACAATATTTCTCTCTGAATGGACAGGCAGGCTTTGGGGGTGCCTACCAAAAACCAAATGAAAATATGAATTTTATAAATAATGGCCATATGAGCGTATTTGATTTGGAAGTGTACACAGTCAAAGGTATTTATCAAAATAAATCAAAATTTCAACTGGTCGTTAATTTGGTAATGTTTATACATTGATTTCAAGTCTTGTCTTTATAAAAACATAAAATACAATTCAGTATTTGGAATGAAATTGCTATATCATCTAAACCCTACGTAAGGAGGTAATTCTGAAAATGTGTACTTCAAAATGAATTGAGAATAATTCTTGCATTCCATTTTGGTTAGTAACAAAACTCTCCACGAGTTCGTCACCTGAACAACTGTCATCCAAGACTTGGAGAGAATCGCCGCTTTGGAATGCACAGGTAAAACTGAATTATGTACTCATCATATAGTCGATTAATTCCGGTCATATCGCTATACCTATAATGCAATCAGATGAAACTTTTTGTTATCAATTGATTGGACTGGTCAACTCTTAAACCGACTTTCATCAGATATACTCAGTATGTATTTAATCTATAATGTCAACAGGACGGTGAAGATGTTGAAGATTATTCCATTTTTCTGAATTTCTTATCGATTACAGGGTTATCGAACTTTAAAGGAGTTCGTATCGAATTACAAGCCACTGGAGGACATGAATTCACCAGAAGTAAATATTTTACTAGTAGGCCAAATAGGAGCAGGGAAATCTAGTATCTTCAACACAATTAGCTCAGTCTTTCGTGGTGAATTAACTGCACGCGCTTGTGCAGGAAATTCCTTACATAGCCTCACAACAACTGTAAGTACTGTTGCTTTAAATGTTTATTGAAATTTGAGTGATAGAATTATTGGGGAAAAGGGCAATCTTGTCAGTAATATATTTTCCTATTGAATATATACAATGAATGGACACAGACATGGTGAGTTAGATGTTTACATTTAAATATGTTTTCTCTCTATAACTCTTTGAAACTACAATATATGCATGTTAATTACCCATATATACAACTGTCAGTAAATTTTACGCTTGCATATAATTGAAATACGTTAGGAGGCGGGAATTATGGAAATTAACAAGGATTGAAATGTGTATTTTAAATCTATATTACATAGTATTTTTGGCTGTTGAATTTATATGCATACAAAGGTTAAGATAAGGAACTGTAATAACTGAAAGGGTAAATATGACGAACAGTGATTAATCTCCTAACTGCTATAAAGAGTACAAAACTAAGAGTGGGGAAAACACGGACCCCTTGGTACACCAGAGGTGGGATCAGGTGTCTAGGAGGAGTAAGCCTTTCTGTCAATCAGTCACACTCGCCGTGATTCCTATATCTGTGTGTACATAGGAAGAAAAAATGAAGACAACTAACTGACTAGTCTCATCAATTTTATGCTTTGTTTTAGCTACGTAAATACAGAATCCGAAATCCTGAGAAAGGCGGGTACTTAAACTTCCGGTTGTGTGACACTCCTGGGTTAGAGGAAGACATGTCTATTAAACATCAGGATATGGTGCTTCTCCTTGACGGGTTCTTGTCAGATCAGTACAAGGTGTGTTCACTATCTAGCAGTCTGTAGTACTTCCTAATCATAACGCTACTGATAAATGAAAATAACATGTCTATTCTGTTCTTTTTTCGCAGTTTAATCCGATTGCACATGCGTCACAGCGGGATCAAGGATACAATAATACACCGACCTTCAAAGACAAGATTCATTGTGTGGCGTTCGTTATAGATGGGAGTTCTGTTGATGTTTTGCAAGGAACAATCCGTCAACAATTACTGCAATTTCGATCTTTAATGGTGGAAAGAGGTAAATGAATGCTGAAATATTTCTTAAAATCAAAAGAGTAGAGGTGGTGATTTTTAGGTCACATGAGTAAACTCAGGTGACCTATTGCAATTGATTTTCGTCCGTCGTCGTCCGTTGTCCGTCGTGCGTTAACAATTGAACATGATTAACTTCTTCTTGATAACCATCATTACAATTCTTTTCAAATTTGGTATAAAGCATCATTGGGACAAGGGGGACATACATTGTAAATTTTGGGATTCCTGTACGCCTGGGTCCCTAGGGGTGGGGCAAAAACTGCCCAAAATTGACCAATTTTCAAAAATATTCTTCTCACGAATCACACACACGTAAGAAAAAATAAATACATAGTGATGTAGAGCAGGGAGGCTTCTACCGTAATTGTAAATTTCATAATCTCCGGGGTAGGGGTTCTAACCCCAGGGTGAGACCAAACTTGTTATATGGTGTTTATGTGTTAAACACTTAAATTACATCTTCTTCAATGCTATTGATACTAAATTGAAAGTAAATAGACATTTAGAAAGAACAGGTAGTCCTTTACCAAAATTGTAAATTTCATTATTCCAGGGTTAGGGGTTGTGCTATCAGGGTGGGACCAAAATGGTAAGTTATTAAGTGTGTAAATAATTGACATTTTTAACTTCTTCTTGATAACTATCATTCCAATTCAATTCCAATTTGGTATGAAACATATTTGGAACAAGGGGAACATAAATTGTAAATTTTAGAATTCCTGCACCCCTGGGGCCTTAGGGGCAGGGCAGAAACTGCCCAAAAATGACCAATTTTCAAAAAATAATTTCTCAAGAACCACACACATGTAAGAAAAACTAGATGCATAGTAATATAGAGCAGGAAGGCTTCCACCAAAATTGTAAATTTCATGATTCCCGGGATAGGGGTTCTGACCCCAGGGCAAAACTTGTTATATAGTGTTTATGTGTAAAACACTTAAATAACATTTTCTTTAGTGCTTTTGATACTAAATTGAAACTAAATGGATAGAGCAGGTAGTCTTTTACCAAAATTATACATTTGATTTTCCCCAGAGTAAAAGTTATGACCCCAGGGTGGGGCAAGCTTAGTATATAGTATTTATGGGTAAGTTTGCTGATACTGTATGAAATGTAAATACATATATAGGAATAGCAGAAAAGGATGTAGAAAAAATGGTGAATTTCACAACCCAGGGTTATGACTTTAAGATGAGTCCAAATTGGTCATATATGTTCATGCTTTAATGTTAATACATCTAGTATTTAAAGCCTTTCATCAGTGTATGCACTTTTAAGGCAGTGAAGTTTTAAGAACACATCTTGTTTTATACTGTTGCTGAACATTAGAATTTAGCTTAGATATTCAGAACAGGATTGTTTTCTAGATTTCATAGTCCATGGAAGTAGTGATACTTTTCCACTAGTATTCAGATGACGGATAAGGCCTGTGGGCCTGTTGTTTCTTTAATACATTACATTGAGTAAATGCATGTCAGTTACAGCTAAATACGAGTATGTGTAATCTAGTAAATAACAACTGAATGACTAGAGTAAATGATCTTATCAAGCTAAGAATAAGCGATGAAAAATAACTGATTATTTTTTGGGGGTTTGAAAAGGGATACCACAGATTGTGTACCTGACGAAACTGGATAAAGTCTGTTCTCTTGTGGATAAAGATGTTCGACTGGTTTTTCATAGCGACGCCTGCAGAAAAGCTCTGGACACAACTGCTGACGTCATTGGTATTCCTCGGGGTCACATCTTTCCAGTGAAAAATTATGAAAAGGAGACTCAGTTGAATACAGGAGTGGATATTCTCGCTTTGACTGCTCTCAGGCAGACTCTCTTGTATGCAGACGATTTTCTGGAGGACCAGTTTGAAATCTCGTGTAGCCTTTGAATGAGATCTGCAGCAACCTCTGTTATTTCACATAACTGTATCTTAAGTTTCCTTCATATTTAATTTTATGTGCGGCGGGTGTGACTGGTCAACAGGGGATGATTACTTTTACTAAGTATCAAGGTGTGAATTGTTATGCTGTTCTTAATTGTCCATTCTTTAAAGGATTTTTTAGATTGATCGTTGTTTGTTATCTTCACCCTTTTATTGAATTTACTACTTTCTAATGGAGACTCTATGACTTCTTGAAAAATAATCATATTCTTATTTTTCATTGCTGATTTAGGAATGAGTTTGGTGTGATATTTATTCTTATAACTTTAAATTCAACAATTATATTACATGGATGTTTTGGAAAAAGTACAAAGCACAACTACATGAATTACATAATATGAACTTTTGGGGTATTTGTAGGTAGAATCAGAATGGTGTATAACAAAGTGATTAATTTTGAATGATTGATCACTAAATAGGATTATTTCCTTTTTCCCATTTATGGTGAAAACAAAAGACCAACTGTCTACGATGCCAAAGAGGCTAGTCTCTTAATTTATCGTGAGGAATGGTCGTGCAAAGTGTCGAAACGTCATACGTCCAAGAATAAGAGCTATGCATGAGGGAGATAGCATCCTTAATTTTGAAATGAATTTCTAAATTTTATCCCAGGAATTAAATATACTTCCGTATTTTCAAGCTAGTAACGAAGTACTGATCCTTGGACGAATTTGGCTCTAGTTTTTTGTTTTGTTTTTGGCATTCTAGTTTTCCTTTTAGCTCCTACAAGTTTATTGTTATTTCAAATTTCCAAAATTTCGGCTTGAGCATCACTGAAGAGACATTATCTATCGAAATGCGCATCTGGTGCATCAAAATTGGTACCGTATACGTTTTACATTATGAGCCCTGGGTCGAGGCCTCTGCTGGTGGACTGTTAGTCCCCGGGGTTCTCTACAGCCCAGTAGCTAAGTACTTCGTTACTAGCTTGAAAATACGGATGTATATTTAATTGCTGTTATAAAATTTAGAAATTCATTTCAAAATTAAGGATTATCTCCCTCACGCATAGCTCTTATCCTTGGACGAATTTGGCTCCACTTTTTTGGCACGCTGTGTTTGGCTATATTTAGCTCTAAAACTTCATAGTTATTTCGGATTTCAAACATTTCGGTTGAGCATCACTGAAGAGACATTATTTGTCGAAATGCGCATCTGGTGCATCAAAATTAGTACTATATAAGTTTTACATGTACTAATGCTCATCTTTACAAATTTTAACCCACCAAACAACTTTGTTGACAACTATTTAAGATGTATCTATATTGTCATCTTTTTAATATCAAGATGTTAAAATCATTCTAGAAATGGAAGTAATACATGTCAATATCAGTAACAACATGCAAATTCATCTAAAACTTTATCTATTAACAAATATAATCTCATGTACATAATTGTATACATAACAATGCATTTATCTAATTTAAACATATATTGTAAAAAAATTTGTTTTGATGAATATCAGATATTTTTTTATTTTAATGTCAAATGTCCATATGAAATAAATGAATAAATAAATATATACGATGACATCAATGTAGCAGATGGACAATCAGCATGGATTGGTCATTGGGTAGAGTACCAGACTATGGGTCCTGGGTTGGATTCTCAGTCCTGCCATATGTTTTTGAATAATTCCCCTGCTCGTCTTTTCACACAATCATGGCAATGGAAGGTGAGCATTTCTCCGTTTCGCAAAAGATTTTTCAGGCCATTACAGCATTGTACCCATAGACCTAAAACATAATAGTATTACATGGATTTAAACAACTGTCATTAGACTGCAATCAAATTTCGTAAGGCTTGAAAAATACATGCAGCATAATTGTCAGTTAAACAAACTGTAAAATTGTGATAATACTGATTTTTTATTGAATATTTATCTACACCATGTCTGGGAAGATATCAACAAGTATCACATACACTTTCTAATTTTAATAATTTATTACCCAAGAGCCCATATTAAGAAAATGATTTGAAATGACGCCAATGTCAACTTCAGTAGTTCTTCATTACCCATTCTCCTTGTAATGAACTTGACTTCTTTCGAAAACATAAATAAATACTCTTTAACCAAGAATGGTAAGTTTCAATTAAAGACATACACGTTTCTAAATTAAAAAAAAATAATCTAAATAATTTTTCATGACATTTCAGGTACAATTCATTTGCATTCTATTTTGTTTCTACTTAATTCTCAGATTTGATTTAGTCTAGAGTTAACATATTTTGATAGTTCCTGGTTGTGGCAAGTAAAAATGAAAAATCAGCTGATATGTAGTGCAGTGAGCTATATAAATGGAATTTTACTGTAGCAAAGGTGAGAAAAATCTTCAACACAATTGAGTATCGAACCTGGTAAATTTGCATTTCTAGTTAGGTGATCTAACCACTGAGCTACTCAGACTGACATATAAAGTATGGTAGTACTACAATATAAATTTAAAGGGGCATATTTGCTGTGAAAGTGATTGCAACTATTTTCTCTCTCTCTCAAAATCTCTCAATGGCAAAGGACTATGTATTATACTGACTAATAAAAATATTTCTTTTGTAAAAGAAAAAAAAAGAGAAACCTAATAAAACTACATTTGATAACCGCTTTTAGTGTAAAGAAATATATAAAGAAGAATTATCGGCTTGCAAGATGATAATCATCTAATCACCATCATTACATGTTCATGTGCCTGCTTTCAGACTAAAATATGTTTGAAACAATTGAATATATGTGTTATTACTGAAATATATAATATAGAGCAATTTTTATTGAATTCAATGTTCGGTGACAAAATTATAGCTAATGCCCCTTTAAAATTATTTTGAAATCATGCATGAATTTTTCATTATTGAGGAGATGAAAACAATATTTCGGAGAAACATAGTGTATGTCCTTAAATTGGTTGAATTTCTATTCGCAAAAATTTGAAGAAATATGCTAGGGAGACAGGTACAGAGAATGCAAAATAGTCAAACTTTGATGATAAATTATGATCTTTGCCTAAGGTTTTAACCACCAATGCATTAAGAAAAGCATTACATGTACCATAATTGATTGTGATTCTTTAAAAAAAATTGTAAGTACAGAAATGATTATGTGTACAAACAGTGGATATTCTTACATCCTATGAATGCACTGTACATCCTGCATCCCAATCCTAACCCTGACACATCATGGAAAAACTTTCAGGAGAAGACATGAATAGAAATGCATCTAAATCAAGGAATGCTGCTGTCTGTTGGCAATTTATTTCCTGACCACCTTTATGACCTTTTGAAAAATAAAAGAAGTCAGCTAACTTGGATATCTGGTGCATGCTACATGTATATCACACCTAATATCTCCAATTCATATATAGTCAAAGTTATTCTAAATTAAATAAAATAACATTGACTTTACACAGTTGTACAACTGTATTTGAATACGATTTTGATTCACAATGTTTTCTAAAAGTTTTGTACGTGAATGTGTACAAACGATAATTGAAATGATGCTGAAAGAGATCTCATCTGGTATCGGGTCAATTCACCCTATCTACCTGTTCGCCCAGAGTATATATTGTTGAAACAATAATGATTTTCATATTTTATAACTAATGGAGGAGCACGTACAAATAACACATTTTAGAATAAGTGCCTGTATATATTTTTTTTTAGATTAATTTTTCACAAATATTCTTTTTTCTTTTTGCGAAATGATGTAAAATTATTTGCGTACTTGTGTATAGGTAGTTATGGCACTGCTTTGCTCTTGTCCTAATCATGGAATAAAAAATATAGGATAAATAATTTTGAATTTCAATTATGGTGTTGTCAAAAGTGTGAGGATACCATGTACACCAATGAGGTTGTGTCTTAATGTGTAAATAGTGGGCACATATACAATTGTAAATAACTAACACTTCTATTGAAACAATTTAACAAGTACTGCATCGCAGATCCATAAACAAATGCGTTAAATTTGATGAACCTTCCATTTGAATTTGTAAATAACACTGAATAACAGTACAATTGATTGACATACCGTAGGCAGACATATGTGTATGTTGAAATTCGTTGCTTTCTCACAAGGTTCCGTGTTCCTTTTCGTCATTTTAAGTTATAATGTGGAGGTAGTGCAGGGGATTCAAAGTAGATGAGCAAATTCACACTTTTTACACTTCGAAGTGAAAATAGTCACTGCGCACTCGTAAGTGTAAGTTATACATTCAAGAATTCGTAAATTACGTTTGCGGCTACGAACGGTTTTGTGAATACCATTTTACGAGTGCATAACTGTAATCTTAAGTCAGACGTAAATCCTACGTTTACGTCTACGAACTTTAGAAAATGTGAGTCCTGTTCCCATCTCTGGTGTATCCAGAGGTTCGTGTTTGCCCAACTCTTAGTTTTGTAGAATTAACAAGGGTGGAAAGAGAAGTGTTTAAAAACTTCTAATGAAACAAGGGCATCAACTGTGACCGCTGGAAGGCATGAAACTTCCATTTTACCGTCACTGTAAGGACATCTAGCAGAAAAATTGCAATATCCCTACAAGAGTCGTTTTAATGTCTCACAAAACTGCCATCTCCATACGATTATTTCCGCATAAATCTTTGATCAGCACAATTTATCCGCGAAACAACGGTGAGCAAACCGTACATTATATTGTTACTTAGCCACCTGATCCCACCTCTCGTGTATCCAAGAGCCCATATTTGTTTAATTCTTTGTTGCATTCCTTATAGGAGTTCTGAAAGTTAACCACTGTCCATTACCATAACCCTTCATTAGCATTATATGGCTATAGTCAGATCCCTTGGGAGTGTCGTTACGAAATTCGAATCCCCCCCCCCCCCCATTTCTCTTTTTTCTCAATATGCCCACAATCTTTATACAATATCAGCCAAGGTAAAGAAAGAAGTCTACCCCGGGGATCAGGAAATTTACGATTTTCAAGGGGCCTTCCTGTTCTATATCGCAATACATTTCGTTTTTCTTACAAATGTTCGGTTGTAGAGAGGACGATAGTTTAAATCTTGCTAATATTTGGCAGTTTTTGCCCCACCCCTAAGGCCATAGGATTATATGAGTCTTGCAGTTTAGAATTTATGTCCATCTTTTCCCATATATGCTTCATCTCGACTTTGAAATCTATGAAAATGGTAATGATGAAGAAGTTAAAATGTTCAATTGTTAGCGCACGACGGACGACAATGGCCAATTCTAGTAAGTCACCCGGGATAGTATAGCGGTGCATTTAAAAGGATCTTGAACTATTCGGGGACGGGGTGATTCTGAAGTTAGTAACAATTGAATATTATCTACCTGACAAGCGTCGGTCAACGAAGTCATATGTATCTAGAACTGAAAACACCACATAGATGTACATTGTTGGACTGCAATAGCTCGACTGACAGTTGTAGTAAGCTATAGAATGTAGGACTAAAATGTAAGGGCTCGAGGTTTGATTTATTACGTACATGTAACTATAAATTTCCTCGATATTTCCTCTATGAATAGTGTCATGATCAACGATGTTCAGGCATTTTATCATATGTTGTCATTGCACGAGTCAGCTGGTATTGTTGAAGACTATTCGGGGAGGATTGATTGATTCATTGATTTTACATTGTTTAACCTCCCTTTCGAGAGTTATTTTTCACTCATATTGAGACGTCACCATTGCTAGTTAAGGGCTGCAAAATTTAGGCATATGCTTGGCGCTTACAGCCTTTGAACAGTGAGAAATATATATAACGTGCCACACCTGCTGTGACACGATACCTCGTTTTTTCGGTCTCATCCGAAGGACCGCCCCATTTAGTCGCCTCTTATGACAAGTAAGAGGTATTTAGGATATATTCTTACCCGGATCCCCGCGGGTTTACTCTAGGAGGAATGTATTAAAATTGGTGGATAATGTATATAATACTTCAATGTACAACGGTTAAATTATCCGAAAATTAAAACGAAATTAAGAATTGGTTCATAGCATTAATTATTTCTAAATTATGCACATATCATTTATATCTAAATATAACTTAATTCTAAATGTAACACGCGGTGAGATTGGTTCATTTTGGCGTTATCAACATTCTTTATATTTTTTATAGTATAAACAAAGTTGCCGTTTCGTCCCGCAATATGACGTCCTAGCAATGAGTCATAATACCTTTGGCTGTTCAGTTTCCATTGTCTTGCTACATGTACGGCATTATTGGTTTGTGTCATATAGAATTCATATGTTCTTTAAAATCCTTCATCAAATGATATCAAAGGCGGTTTACGAAATTAAACTATAAGGAATGAAACAAAGTTTACTCAATTCATACGATATAAAGTAAATTGGAACAGTTCAAGCTATTTCATAGACTGCTTAGCGATTTAAATGCATAAACTCTCCCAACTTACTGTATGAAAGGTGAATATAACGAACAATGAGTTACGGGGGGTACCTGTCACAGAGCTGGAACTCTAATGACAGTTACATCACTGATCCATACGCATTTCTGTTTCGGATGCAGTATAACGGATCGTCCAATCCAATGAAGTTTCAAATTACAAAGAGACATATGTAGACAGTGATAGTGGTCCGACGTTTGGTGGTGGACATGATCTGAAAACTTTTACTGGTACCATCAGCAAGTCTGGAAAGAATGTGTTTTCTCTTAATGGATATGTACAAAATATTGAAAACAGTTACAACCTGAATGGCCAACACGCAAATTCCGTGACAGACAACAATCTGAAAGTCATGGATTTAGAAGTTTATCTTGTTCAAGGTAAGGTTGTGAGACAAATGATCCGTTATCAATTTACAACGTTATAGCTCAATACCCATCCTTTGTAAATTGTCAGTATAGTATGATATGCAGATAAATAATGTAATACACAAGATTTGTCATTTAATTAATTCGCTAATCATCAATGATGCAGTTTCAAATTCGTTAAAGTTGTAGCTTGGAATGTTTACTGTACGTGTTGAGATGTGGTGTTGTGTTTACAAATTTTTTTAGATTGCTCACGGTTTTCGAAACACAGTGCCACAAGCTTGATTTGGTTTAATGGTTACTTTATGATCTTTGACTTTGCCAACGGTTTACAGAATATGACGTCAGCTGTAAGTGTTGAGTATTTTGTGTTTTTCATCAGATGGACCGGGACCAAGAAATTTAGATAAACCTTGGAGAGACGACTCTGAATGGATGTCTGAGGTTTGTTATGTAAATCACCTATCCAATATATTATACGTTTTACGTGTAATTCTTCAAATTCCAACAAAATTAATTTCATTCAAATATATATATATATGGATTAAGAAACATGTATTGACTTTATATGTTCATCCTATAATTTCTGAAGCGTTTTGCTGTTGAACAAAATGTACAACGTACGTTCCAATTGCGTTAAAATTCTATGTAATACCCATGCAAATTTGTGAACCGTAATAACATCAGAACAGTGTAACAAAAGTTTTCGAACAATCCTTTCATTACGTGTATTGTTTATCTGATCAAAATAGAAAACTCATGAAGGGATTGTCTGTTCAATAGGGGATGCTTACTCCTCCATGACTGATGATTCTAGCTCCATTGTTTCCGGGCATCATTTCTTGCTCAACTCTTATATTTGTATTATTCATAATTTAATTAGATATATCACTGTTATCTTCATTCTTTCTTATCTATTATAATCCCATGTTTTGTTTTGTTTTTTTAAATTAGAAGCTATAGAACTGTAGCTTTAGATTAGATGTAAAGACTTTAAAGAATCACCCAGATAAACATTTGATATCAATTTAGTTACAAAATAGTATATACAAGATCACCAGAATTATCGAAATTTAGAATTCTTCACCCTCCCTAATATTTACAAAATTACAAAACAGTCACAGAGGTTGGTTAGTTTTCAATATTGAATTGATATTGAAATACCAATATGACAATAGTGTGGCAAATCATGTGTTGATTCAAATTTAAAACTAGTGACACTTGATATTCATATGCTGTGTTCCTAATGCTCATACCATAGCAAAATTGTAAACACTTAACATAGTTTGGATCTCCCCCTAAGCCTCATTTTCAGTAGTGATTTATTGCAAAATGTGTATGTTTAAAGTTGAATCGATGACATAACAACTTTAAAACGTTCGTTGCACTAATATCAAAATTTACGAGAATGATGTTTCAATTAAGATTCCTCGTTTAGAGCCTTAAAAGAATGTTAAATGAGAAATTGGCATCAACACTGAAACTTCTTTGAGAAAAGTATACACGAAGGGATGGTTTTTTCTCTTTCATTTAAAGAAAGCACAAGAACTAAAGGGAAATTTGATTGACTACAGACCAGTGATGGAAGCCAAAACAACAGCTGCGAATATTCTTCTGATTGGTCAAATTGGTGCTGGGAAATCCAGTTTCTTTAACTCTGTTAACTCTATTTTCCGTGGGAAAATCACCAGCACGGCGTGTAGTGGAAGTTTTGAGCACAGTGTGACCACCTGTGTAAGTATTAAAATGTAATGTCAATGAAGGTATATAAAGTTAACAATTCTTTTCTTATTTAAAAAAATTACCAGAAGTGTAATTGTGCGTTACATTAGAAAACGCAGCAAGAAACTGTTCTAATTATTTACAAACCGCAGAAGGTGCAACATTTAGTGATGTTCTATTTGGTTTCAGTACCGGCAGTATAAGGTTAAGGACTTCTCTTCAGGAAGATTCCTCAACTTCTGCGTGTGTGATACACGAGGATTTGAATAGGAATTGGTTTTGGATGCAGAGGAAATTTCCTTTACATCAGATGGTCATGTCCCAGATCGCTACCAGGTTTGATTTGATCAAACTTTTAACACACGTATTAATATTATTCACCTATATATATTCATGCCCATCGTTTGTAGATTCGCTTACAATAAAACCATTTTACTCAATTCAGTACATAGGTGTATCATTCCTGTTAACAATGTAGATCATTGATATTTGTCTTTTTTTCGTGGTGCGTGATATTCGTTTATGTAATTAATATCTTTTAATAAAGACGCGGGAAAATTTGAGGTTTGAATAACCAACAATACCATGGCTTTCTTCAGACCGTTAAAGAAACTTCTTTTCTGGCCTTGCATCTTTTTAGATTCGACACTTTCAGAAAATAGGGTGTTGTACGAAAACCCAACAGCACCCTACTTTCTTAAAGTGTCGGATCTAAGAAGATATAAGGTCAGTAATGAAATTTATAAAAGCACTGAAAAGGCCTTGTATCGTGGCCCTTTCAGTGCTTATATATATATATATATATATATATATATATATATATAATTGATTTATATATATAATTGATTTCCAAGTTTGGCCTAATATTGTGTGTATTATACTGCTACCAGTGTAATTCATTATGACGTCACAAAGGACAATTACTTACGTCGTGATATGTTGACGTTACTTAGCAATATTATTTCATTATATAACTATCTGAAGAGGCATTAAAGCCGAAAGCGCTAACAGTGAAATGTTATTCGAGTTTTGTCTTTCTTGACTTTTATTATTGGATGTATTTACTGTATCAAATACCGAATCCTTTATTTACAAACTATATATATATATATATATATATATATATATATATATATATATATATATATATATATAATTGATTTATATATATAATTGATTTCCAAGTTTGGTCTAATATTGTGTGTATTATACTGCTACCAGTGTAATTCATTATGACGTCACAAAGGACAATTACTTACGTCGTGATATGTTGACGTTACTTAGCAATATTATTTCATTATATAACTATCTGAAGAGGCATTAAAGCCGAAAGCGCTAACAGTGAAATGTTATTCGAGTTTTGTCTTTCTTGACTTTTATTATTGGATGTATTTACTGTATCAAATACCGAATCCTTTATTTACAAACTATATATATATATATATATATATATATATATATATTATATAAATCGAAACTGGATGATCCAAGATTCCAAAGAATTTCCGTAAATATGAAATCGCAAACATTTTCCAAATTTAACGTATTAAAAACTTACGACTCTGCAATACTGTCCACCACCATTCCTTATTGAAAATTAATGGCTAGGCTTTTCAATCTTGTAGACAGCTGTTACTTCAATAAACTTTTGAGCAGTCATTCAAAATTAAACTTTGCTAGACAACATTCTGATTTTATGCACAAATATTCTGAACTTGACATTCAAAAGGAAATTAAAGTTCCTAATTGAAAATATTTATGGGAGCTTCGGATGAAAGGTGGAGATCACAAACAGTGATCAATAAAAGAATATCCTATAAAAACAGAAAATGAAGACTAGGACAATCACGAATCTTTTAACACTCTAGAGGTTGAAAAAGCTACCTAGGAGGCATAAGTATCCTCAGTTGACTTGTTTTCTGTGTTTGCCCTCCTCCCAATTTGTATTTTTGATACGATTTATGAGATTCTCCACTGTTCCTTATCATTACATTTTTCGTTAAGCTCATTTTTGCTTCATCTTTACTTAATCTAACGCATATTGTGGTGGTGTGTCCTTCTGCAGTGACGATTGCCAAAGAAAATCCCGATTTTGCTTAACTCCTTATTGGAATAAATGAAGCTTGATGATCATAACTTAGATATAATTACAGATGGTCGGAACAATTAATTTTTATCCATAGTTAGTAGTTGTATTTTGATTCCCAACAATTATATTTACTTTTGTAGTTTAATCCCATGGTTCCCCTTACAACGGATACCCCTAGATTCCTACGATACCCAAAGCTACGGGACAATTTTCACTGCGTGGCTTTTCTTGGAGATGGCAGCACTGTTGATATCCTTTCTGACAAAACTCGCAAACAACTTAAGGATCTACAAATAAAAATGAACCACAAAAGTAAGATTTATACGTTTCAAAAATAGACTGAATGAAATTAACAACTCTAGAGTATTTGTATATATCTTCATGAACATAGACTTATGTATTGTTTGTAATAAGCCAGTGCTACATTTTCTGTCACGGGGTATCTCATTTTGATACTGACATGAATATCTTTTAGCCTGTTTATGAAGGAGACAAGTCAAATATATTTTTGTAAAACATGGTTTTTGAATATTTAAGGCCAACAAATGAGTTGATGTTGCAGGCTCGCTTAAACTCGGCCTTTCGCAAATGCTTTGTTCACTATAACGATCTAATTTACTAATAAAACATGTCGTTGTTTAAATTGCTGCCTGACATGATTCATACCAATTATTAACACACTCCTTACATACTGATTTTGACTACCGATTACTCTATATCTCTTAGGCACCTGATCCCACCTCTGGTATCCCAGTGGCCCTACACATAATCGTCATTTTCACCTTTCCATATAGTGGTACCTTTTTCTCATTTACAATTAATTCGATGTCTTGTTTACAGATGTACCCCAAGTTGTCTTATTAACGAAGCTGGACAAAATATGTCCGGACGTAGAGGAAGATGTTACAAACACTTTTAGCAGCTCCAGTATATCCCATGCCATTGAAAAGGAAGCAGCAATGATGGGTCTTCCACGTGCGCATGTGCTTCCTGAGAAAAACTACGAGAGCGAGAGAAAACTGAAAACTGGAGTCTATATCCTGTTAATGGAGGCTCTACAGCGATGTTTAGATCTCGCTGATGATTTCATAGATGAACAACTTGACAGTTTGACGTTGGAAGAAAAGACAATAAAAGACAGGGATTGACTACAATGTGTTATAAGTGTATGGTAAACTATGCCTTATTCTTTGTCAGAAATTATAAAATGAGTAGCATCAGCTGCTTTTAAACTCAATAAGAAAATCCTCAGTAAATCTGCATATCCCATGCCGTTTTTATGCATTGAATGTTGAATAAAATTCATCCTCTAATTACACCTCCACTATATGTGATATACATGTTGTAAAAGTATCACGTGCAAGTATCCATTTATGGAGAAAATTGCTGTATACTTTCCTTTTATAAGTAAAGAGCACTTGACAATCGTCATTATTAGAAGTACATTAATTGCTGTGATAAAATTTAGAAATTAATTTCAAAATTAAAGATTATCTCCCTCATCCTTAGACAAATTTGACTTCACTTTAAAATAGCTTTTAGGGCCTACAAGTTTACTGTTATTTCGGGGTTCAAAAATTGCGGTTGAGCATCACTGAACAGACATTACTTGTCGAAATGCATATCTGGTGCATCAAAATTGGTATCGTCTAAGTTTTACATTAGGACCCCTGGGTCGAGGCCTCTGCTGGTGGACTGTTAGTCCCCGAGGTTCTCTACAGCTCAGTAGCTAAGTACTTCGTTACTAGCTTGAAAATACGGATGTATATTTAATTGCTGTGATAAAATTTAGAAATTCATTTCAAAATTAAGGATTACCTTCCTCATGCATAGCTCTTATCCTTAGATGAATTGGACTCCACTTTTTGGCAATCTGTTTTCCCCTAAAATAGGTCTGAAGACCTCCAAGTTTACTGTTTTTTCGGGTTTCAAAAATTTCGGTAGAGCATCACTGAAGAGACATTACTTGTCGAAATTCGCATCTGGTGCATCAAAATTGGTACCGCATAAGTTTAACAGTACCAACCAAACCCAACCTGAAACCAAAGCAGTCCCAGAAAGCAGTCCTGGGGACTGCTCTGGGACTGCTCTCTGAAAAAGTGGGACTGCTCTGGGAATGCCCTGGGACTGCTCTAGAAAGCAGTCCCAGAAGTCCCCGGGCCTTCTTTCTGGGGCTGCTCTGTTCAGCCAAGCGTGAATGAATCACGTGATGTTATGATTGACAAGAAATCCCCACCACTGCCTATTCAAAATATACGCAAATCACTTCAGTAATTTTTTCACCGCTTACTGACGCACTTTCACTAGACAACTTGAGAAGATAATGGATGGAAATAGAATAACAAAAATATCTCCCTACATTCAGTGGCTGATAATTTTGATGAAAGATAATGTACTGAATAATTCCCAAATACCCGAATCCATAAACAGAGAAAATAATGATCTTGTATCCAGACAAGGTATGTCTATTTGGGAACATGCACTTTACAAACACTATACCTTCGATTTCATGTTAAAACAACATGTTCACATACACTTTGATTGAAATCTTCATAATTATTTAAATCTGTCTAAATGTTGTAGTGAAATTAAACAATTTTATTATGCTGACAATAAGTGGCCCATATCTACATTTACAAATTAAAAATACCTGTACACGTAATTGGAAAGCAGTTTTTGCTAGTTTGATATAGACAATAAGTGAATAAATCATTTAGGCGAATTTAAACACATTTATTTCAATAACCCAGTCAAGAAATAAATATAATTATGCTACATAATTTTCAGAACCCAAGATACACTTCACATGTATTAATATTAAAGAAAAATAAATAATGAATGACAACAACAAAATTGCCTGACAGAACATGGACGTCAATTGATTTTACGTTGTGAAATTGTGGTTATCAGACTTATAAACTCTACATGTATCTTTTTTCACTCGTAATAATAATAATAATAATAATTCGTTTTATATAGCGCCTTACCCAGCGTATGGTGCTCAAAGCCCTTTACAATAATCAATGTACATTGACCTTATTTTAATCTAGAACTTTCTCAGCCTCCTAGGAAGCATACAATACAAGCTGCCATTACAAGGGCTAGAGCACTAACATTCTAACAATATCTTTCACTGTCTATAGCCAGGTACCCCTTTTACACTTGGGTGGAGTGAGGAAATTCATGTAAAGTGCCTTTCCCAAGGACACAACGTCAGCCCTGCCGCGGCCAGGACTCGAACTCACGACCTTTCGGTCGAGAGTCTGACGGCCTAACCACTCGGCCACCGACGCCACATAAACTAGCATTTTGTTATAAATTCATGAAAAAGTGTCACACAAGTATTTTGAATATGTGCTGTTTTCATGTATAATGTATTGTTTTTCTCTATAATTACATTGTAAGTCATTTATTTTCGATTTTGACTACCGTATTGACGGCTCCAGCGATTATCGACAATGTTTATTGATAATCTCACTGTTGGCTTGTCTCCTCCCACTAGTTATTTTAACCCCGCCTATTGGGATTGCTTGGACCGCTGGGACTACTGCAATGATTTTTCGGTTTGTTTACTGGGACTGGTGTGGGACTGCCATGGGACTGGTGCGGGACTGCTCTAGGGCTGCTAAGCCGTCTCAAAAAGAAGTCCCCTGGACTGCTCTGGTACTGTTTTCTGTCAGGTTGGGTCTGGTTGGTATTGCAGCTCGTATCATGGTAAATGTACTAGCGATATATCCTAATGACGAATGACGAAACGCTTCATAAGGTTAATTTAAAAGCAAAGGAACATTATATTTCTTTTTTATGAAAGGAGAAGACAACGAACAGCTATGAATCCCAAAACCCCCACAAGCAATGCAAAATAGACAGTCGGGCAAACACGGATCTCAGTCACACCAGAAGTGGAACCAGATGCCTAGGAGGAGTAAGCATCCCCTGTCGACCGGTCACGCCCGCCCTGAGCCCTATATCCTGATCAGGTAAACGGAGTTAGCCGTAGTCAAAATCAGTGTGCCAAGAACCGCTTAACAATCGGTATGAAACACGCAAAACAGCATTTGACCCAATGATAGATTGTATTGACGAACTAGATCGTTATAACGACCATAAATTTTCCGAAATGCTGACTTTAATGGAGACTGTTGAAACCCCTGTATCTTCAAAGGGTTTGTCAGTAGCTTGCCTCGATTTAAAAATTGACTATACGCAGAACAAGCTCTTGCATATCGAATCAGTTGAGAGATATATACACCATATGCACGTGATAATGAAATGTTGCTACATAAATATGGGAAGTTGACGATGGACAAGCTTATACAGTTGAGTTGTCAGTTTTCCGTTAATGTCTAGTTTCAATAAAATATATAAGTATAAAGCAGAAGTGGACGACTCTGTGATGTCTTATACGTAATGTTACATGTACCTGTTATATGGATAGATAATGCATCATATTATGATGTCACATATTTCATTTGATTCTTTTCATATCTAAGTGTCTATATACATGTGTTTTTCTTATCCCATTTTCATATTTTAATATTCCCCACAACCACTGGACCATTTTCAATAAAACTTTATACAAAGTATCCCTGGTTGAAGTATGTTCAAATGAAGGTATTGTCCGCTGAATGAGCATTATCAAGGAACGTGGTGTCATTTAAAAATCTTCTGAGCCAGCAAGGTTCCCAATACAACCTGTCATTGGGTTAAATGCTATCTGACGTGTTCGTGCCAGTTCTTAGGTCATTCTTTATACACTGAGATTGACGAGGGATTACACCGTTGACCTGGTCACGATATAGAGCACAGTTCGGGTATACCTGGTCGATATGGGATGCTTACTTTTCCTAGGGACCTGATTTCACCTCTGCTATGTGTAGGAGTCCGTATTTGCCCAACTCTTGATATTGTATTCTGTATAGGATTTACGAAAATGATCACTCTTTCCAATCTTCACCTTTTCATAGATGGCTGTTACTGGTAATAGATTAGATTACTTACTCGTTATCTTCTTCGTCCCCGGTGGAACATAAGGCTTCAACAAGTTGTCTCCATCTCGCTCTGTCCTTGGCAATATACTGTGCCTGTCCCCATGAGTAGCCCATTACCTCAAGTTCTGATGTTATGGTTCTCCTTCAGGTGGTACGTGGTCTGCCTCTTTTCCTCTTTCCAGGTGGTGTCCAGTGTAGAGCTACTTTGGGAATCCTGGTCTGGGGCATTCTCATTACGTGACCAAGCCATCTCATTCTTCTTTGTTTTATCTCTGTGCTGATGTTCTTGCTTTTGCACTTTGGTGTAGGTTTTTATTACTGATTTTGTTTGGCCAAAATATTAGATATATAGATTAGATATAGCTACACAAGTATGAGAACTTGACAATAATCCTAAAATACGATAAATAGGCAACCACTGTCTAATTTGTGAAATGCATGGGTACCGAATTAATTTAAATCATTTACTCTCTCTCTCTCTCTCTCTCTCTCTCTCTCTCTCTCTCTCTCTCAATTATATTATGTGATTGAAAACCATCTGGTCATTAATTTGATATATACTATTTTTGAAATTTGCATACATGTACATTTTTACAATAATGTACGGAAGACAATCATGAATTCAGATTTTTGTATTCAAACTGATTTGCATCTATAAAAAATTATAAAAAAACAAACAGGAATAAATTCAATATCTAAGATATCGGAATAGATATATTTGAATATCGTTTGTGTATATGTATTGACTATAATGATGCATTTAAAAATACTAATTCTAGGTATTTAAAGTGAAACTCGTCTTAGTTTATTTTACAGCGTAGTTTTCCGAAATCAGAACTAGCTCGTATAAATATAACTTACCAGATATAAATTTCCGAAAAGTCAAATAGAAGGTAGCTCTGGTTTACAAACTAGTTTTCAAAAAACTAAATAATTAGTGTCAGTATTACGTTCCCGGTATTAAAAGTGAAAGTTGTTATTTCATACACTGTGAAAATAAACCCTACCGACACACTGAGTTATAGACGTTATCCTCGTTATGAATATGAAGACGCTAGAAACCTAAATTTAGGACTATAAGATTTGATAGCTACATGTATTAGGCTAGAAATAAATTGACATTGCTATTCTCATCCATAAGAGTTAAGATACAAACAAAATTATATATATCTTTCATCTATCAACGTTCGTCTCTTAATATACATGTAACCTTTTTAGTTATATCTGGACTTCTTGAATTTTCACTCACCCGAAACACACAATCAAAAACGATATGCATATTGAAAATCGATTCTACAAAGAACAGAGCAAATACTAGCATTTTTTGTCCTTTACGTCTTTAACTTATGCCCAATTACTTCCTTAACGTATGTACAATATCTTTCGATCCATTTGTCCTTCTATTTTATCACAATGCAACAACGAATGACGGGTTAGATTTTGATGGAAATGCAGCGATTTAAAGTACTATTGATTGACGGCCTACTTTATCGTTTGTAAAATTTTGAAACACGACTCGCTTCCGCTGTTTTCAACAGAGCGGAGAAATAGTTCATACATCTGTAACAAATCCCCTCAAACGGAAATCCTCATTTCTATAGGACAGTCTTCAATTGTGATATTTCGAGGGGAATTGTGGAAGAAACATAGACCTGGTTAGAAAAACGTGGGGAAGTTTGTCAACTATATATCAATCTTATAAGGTATGTCGAGTGGTTCGTGTTTTCCACTTGTAGATGGTACTAACAAATGATGAATAACAGTTTATGTATTTTGAATGACAATTCTGGAAGCGTAATTCCTCACTCATTCTTGTTTCTTTGTGAAACCAAAAGCAGGTGTCTGTTAGTATTTGAAAAGATCATCAATTCCGTATCATGATTTATTCATACAAATGATGTTTAGAATACTGAACTATCAGCATACAATTAGGGGTAGTTGCTGGTGCCGTGACGGGATTGCTGAAATCGCGGGTGACACCTCTATTGTATTCATAGGGACACCGTATCTGCTCGTGCATGAAAGGCGAAGATAACGAACAGTGATCAATCTCATAACTACTATAAGCAATACAAAATAAAGAGTTGGGCAAACACATCAGACAACAGTTTACCCAATGTTAGGTTGTATTGACAAACTAGATCGTTATAATGACCATAACATTTGCGAAATGCTGATTTTAAACATGTAAGACACATCATACACGCACACTCACCCACACATATACACACGCACCCACACATACACATACAACACACACGCATCCACACATACACACACAACACACACGCACCCACACATACCACAATGAGAAAATGAAGGAAAATGAAAAAGACCCACAGCTGATCCATCTATGGAGATCGATGTATTTCTTAATAACTAGACCTGCATGTAATATATACCACCATAAAACGAAAACAATACTTTTTGAAATTCGTTTTTTCGAAGAAAAAAAATTATATTTATGACATTTTAAGAAAATGCAGGTACAGGCTGCATATTAGTCATTATTTTCACTGTGTATTACTATAAAGAAAAAAAAAAATCATCAAAAATTAAAAATGAAAAAAAATGGTTACAAATAATTCAGTCAGATATAGTCTTTGTTACGTTCTTCGTCTGCTGACACCGGAAATTAAACACCGAATATTTCCTTTTTCTTTTCACCTGCAAAGAAGATTAACCTCAAATCTATGTTTTTTTTCACATGAGTGTAAACTTCCCGAGTGTACTTCAGAAAAAAGCCTAGGCTATCAAATAATACCTTTATAAACGATTGGACACGGCTACCCATGTCCTAAATCTTAAGGTATCGGTTATGCAAGAAAATTCGTTTGGAATGTTTCTGGTTATAAGTTAAAAGAGAACAACACGCCGCTTCGACAGGTAAGTAGATCTGAGTTTTTCATGTTGATAATAATTTAGCCACTGTTGACGAAAATTGGGGAATGTAGTCAGCTGTAGAAAGGATTAAAGCACACGAAATAACCACAATTACCCATATTCAAAGCGGCAAGACGACACGAGCTGATTTCCCGAGAGCAGAAGGAGGTTGGATTTTGAATATTTCTCACAACTCTCGATTATCACGGTCAATATCGGCTCAATCAGCTAATTAGTAGAAATAAGTTGACCATTCTAGGGACGATTTGTGCATGTTGAAATTAAAATATTCTAGTTTTTTTTATGTTGGTGCTTGTATGTGGCCAAAATTCCAATCCAAACGAGTCAGGTAATGCTTTAGGGGATAAGTTATAATTTAATGAATTGGTTATGATTTAGAGGAAAAGTTGTTTAATACACACAGTGACACCCCGCTGATAGACACATACATGTACAGTAATTACGTGACGTAATTTAAAATAGTATGTACGATTCTGGATTTGCAATAACCATTAATGAATAATGTATGAATTAGAATCAATTGAAATTAATTTTTGGTACAATATGAAGAACAGACACACCATTTCTATCAATTCTGTCAAAGCCATTAACAGAACATGATGAGGATCGTGTTCACAGCCGTCAGAGCCGTCATATACTGCAAAGTTCGTACTTCGGGTACAAAATTGAAGAGAAAAATATAATGGGAAATGAGAAAATTTGCGCATGAGAAAAAGTATTCTTTTAAGTATATGGATTTGTCATTCCTTAAACAATTAACGACATGCTACTCAAATTGCAATTGTCCATAACTACAAGTAAGTAGTGTTTGCTTATAAAACTATGATTTGGAGGTTAGGATGTTAGGATTGTTTTAGCTGCAGCATACAGGGTACATTTATTATTCCTGTAGAGTTCAGTTGATACACTGCATGACAATTTTCCTTGAATAAATTCCAGTGCTCGTAATAAGCAAATCAGTATTTGGTACCACGTGTGAAAGATATTACAATTAAATGATATTACTGATATTTATCAATATTTACTTGATATAAGTAAATACCTATACAGCACCTCATCAAAAAGAGCCGTTGTAGTGCGGGATGGTAGGGAAACGAATTTGACGACAAATGCAACACTTATTAACAACAAATTTAAGAACAGAAATTTTTGTCTCAGTTCAGTACATGACACCTGGAAGACAATGCCTGAGCTTCTGACGCAAAATTACAGAGAACAGCTGGCAACATGGATCGGTAAGACATGTCACTTCCGGTTACTGTACAAGATCAGCAGAGACGGATGTTCTGCGCAGACGTTCCATCAGAAGTGTGACGGTCAGGGTCCCACAGTGACGGTGCTGTACAACACCAACAACACGATATACGGGGGGTACCTGTCACAGAGCTGGAACTCTAATGGCGGGTACATCAATGATCCATACGCATGTCTGTTCCGGCTGCAGTATAACGGATCGTCCAATCCACTGAAGTTCCAAATTACAAAGACTGCTAACGCTGGCTATGGAGATAGTAATAATGGTCCAACATTTGGTGGTGGACATGATCTGAAAACTTTTACTGGTACCATCATCAAGTCTGGGAATGTGTTTTCTCTGAATGGATATGTACAAAATATCGGAAACAGCTACAACCTGAATGGCCAAAACGCAAATTCCGTGACAAACAACAATATGAAGGTCACGGATTTAGAAGTTTATCTTGTTCAAGGTAAGATTGTGAGACAAATGATCCGTTATCAATTTATAACGTTATAGCTCAATATCCATCCCTTTGGAAATTGTCAGTATAATATGGTATGCATAGAAATAGTGTAATACATCAGATTTGTCATTTAATTAACTCGTTAATCAACAATGATGCAGTTTCAAATTCTTTACAATTGTAGCCTGGAATGTTTACTGTACGTGTTGAGATGTGGTGTTGTGTTTACAATAAATTTTAGATTGCTCACGGTTTTCGAAACACAGTGCCACAAGCTTGTTTTGGTTTCATGTTCACTTCACGATCTTTGACTTTGCCAACGGTTTACAGAATATGACGTCAGCTGTATCTGTTGAGTATTTTGTGTTTTTCATCAGATGGACCGGGACCAAGAAATTTAGATAAACCTTGGAGAGACGACTCTGAATGGACGTCTGAGGTTTGTTATGTAAATTACCTATCCGATATATTACACTTTTTACCTGTAATTCATCAAATTCCCACAAAATTTATTCTGTTCAAATATATATGGATTAAACAACATGCATTGACTTTAAATGTTCATCCTATAATTTATAAAGCGTTCTGCTATAGAACGAAATGTACAACGTATGTTCCACATGCATGAAACTTCTGTGTAATATCCATGAGGACACATTCGTGAAACGTAATAACACCATGACAGTGTAACAATCTTTCATTACGTGTATTGTTTACCTGATTAGGATAGAAGCTTACGAAGGGATTATCTGTTCAATAGGGGATGCTTACTCCTCCATGGCCCAATTGTTTCCAGGCATCCGTGCTCGCCCAACTCATATTTGTATTATTTATAGTTTATACTGTTTGTTATCTTCACATTTTCTTATCTATTATAATCCCATGGTTTTTTTTTTAAATTAGAAGCTATAGAACTGTAGCTTTAGATTAGATATAAAGACTTTAAAGAATCACCCAAATATATATATAAAACAAAATAGTATATACAAGATTACCAGAGTTATTAAAATTCAAAATTAAAAAAAGAAGGTAAATGAGGTTGGTTATTTTTCAATATTTAATCGTTATTGAAATGTCCGTATAACAACAGTGTGTTAAATTCCAAATAATGTATTGATTCAATTTTAATACCAGTGGCACTTGATATTGATATGCTGCGTTCTTAATTTTCATTCTATTGTATATTTGTAAACACCGTGTGGATCTTCACCGTAACCTCATTTTCAGTACCGGGTAGTGATTTATTGCAAACTTACATGTTCAAAGTTGAATCGATGACAACAACTTTGAAACTTTCGTTGCATTAATATCAAAATTTACGAGAATAATGTTTCAATGTTAACTGAAAAATTGATAAAAAAAAAAGCATCCCGATCTTGAGAAAAGTATTTTTGAAGCAACGTTTGTGTTTTTTCAATTAAAGAAGGCACAAGAACTAAAGGAGAATTTGATTGACTACAAACCAGTGACGGAAGCCAAAACAACAGCTGCGAACATTCTTCTGATTGGTCAAATTGGTGCTGGGAAATCCAGTTTCTTTAACTCTGTTAACTCTATTTTCCGTGGGAAAATCACCAGCAAGGCGTGTAGTGGAAGTTTTGAGCACAGTGTGACGACCTGTGTAAGTGGTAAAAAGTAATATCAATAAAGGTATATAAAGTTAGCAATTCTTTTCTTCTTAAAAACCCCATAAGTGTAATCGTGCTTTACATTAGAAAACATAGCAAGAAAATGTTTTCGTTATTTACAAACCGTAGAAGGTGCAACATTTACTGATGTTCAAATCGATTTCAGTACAGGCAGTATACGGTTAAGGACTTCTCTTCAGGAAAGTTCCTCAACTTCCGTTTGTGTGACACACGAGGATTTGAAGAGGAATTGGCTTTGGATGCAGAGGAAATTTCCTTTGCATTAGACGGTCATGTCCCAGATCGTTACCAGGTTTGTTTTAATCAAACTTTTAACGCAAGTATTAACATTGTTCATATATATGAGAGCTTCGGATGAAAGGTCGATATCACAAACAGTGATCAATAAAAGAATATCCTATAAAAATACAATATTAAGACTGTGGCAAGCACGAACCTCTAAACATACTAGAAGTTTTCTGTGTTTGCCCTGCTCTCAATTTATATTTTTGATACAATTTTTGAGATTTTCCGCTGTTCCGTATCAATACAGTTTTCGTTACGATCACTTCGTATCCCATTTACTTAATCTAACCCAAAATGGGGTGTTGGTTTCCTTCCGCAGTGACGATTACCAACGAAAATCCCTATTTTGCCTAAATCTTTATAGGAATTTGTAATAAATAAAGCTTGGTGATCGAACCTTAGATATCATTACAGATGGTCGGAACGATTATTTTTTATCCATAGCTAGTAGTTGTATTTTGACTCCTAACAATGCTATTTACTTTTGTAGTTTAATCCCATGGTTCCCTTCACAACGGATACCCCTGGATTCGTGAGAGTCCCAAAGCTACGGGACAAAATTCACTGCGTAGCTTTTGTTGTAGATGGTAGCACTGTTGATGTCCTTTCTGACAAAACTCGCAAACAACTTAAGGATCTACAAATAAGAATGAACCACAAAAGTAAGATTTATACGTTTCGAAAATTGACTGAATGAAATTAACAACTCTAGAGTACTTGTAGATATCTTCATGAACATGGACTTCAGTATTGTCTGTAATGAACCAGTGCTACTTTTCTTGCCATGGGGTCTTTCATCTTCATAATGGCATTTATATCTTTTAGCCTGTTTATGAAGGAGACAAGTCAAATTCTAGATTTAAATTCGATAGCATAGTGAAATTATTGGCGATGTGGGGGAAGTATGGAGGTAAAATACTGATTTGGAGCTTTCTATTTATCGCAGTACTCTTTTTCACATATGAAAGGTGAAGATAACGAACAGTGATCAATCTCATAACTCCTATAATCAATACAAAACAGAAACTTGGACAAACACGGGCCCCTCAACACACCAGAGGTGGGATCAGCTGCCTAGGAGGAGTGAGTATCCCCTGTCGACCGGTCACACCCACCATGTGTGGAGGATTTGAATCCCTTAATTACCCAGTATCGAGATAACAAGGGCAAATGATCTTTCAAAAACAAGTACTAACATCATGCAAAAATAAAAATAATAGAAATAACGATCAGTGATAAAACTCATAATCCTATGAAGCTGCAATTGAGAGTAGATACTGATACTGATCCCTGGGCGTACCAGAGGTGGCAGCAGGAGCCTATATGGGGTGAAGTAAGCATTCCCTATTGATTTTTATTTTACTTTTTGGATAAAATGAGAGAATGAAATGATCAATATTCATTAATATCACCTGCATATAAGAAGATGAATGATATAAGATTGTGAAACAAGATTAATTTTAATTAACTTCATTATGGAATCCTACAGCAATTAATTTCCAAGAAACATTTAATTTTAAGATTCCCCTAGCAATATTCCATATCCTTTGAACATTTTGACATTCATATAAAAAGTGTTTATTTCCACACATTCATTACAGTGAGAATAGAAAATAGATATGCCTTTCCATTTACTAAGATAATTTGTTTTATCAAGCAAAATGTTCAGTATTCTATCAATAATATATGCCATTTTTGTCGAAACCCTTCATAATTTTTGAGAAATATATTTTTGTAAAACATGGTTTTTGAATATTGAAGGCTAACAAATGAGTTGATGTTGCAGTCCCGCTTAAACTCGGCCTTTCACAAATGCTTTGCTCGTTATAACGATCTAATTTACTAATAAAATAATGTTCTTTAAATTGCTGTCTCACATGATTCATACCAACTGTTAACATTCCTTACATACTGATTTTGACTACGGATTACTCTATTTCTCTTAGGCACCTGATCCCACCTCTGATATCCCAGCAGCCCTACACATAATCGTTATTTTCACCTTTCCATGTAGTGGTACCTTTTTCTCATTTACAATTAATTCAGAAAATGTCTTGTTTACAGATGTACCCCAAGTTGTCTTATTAACGAAGCTGGACAAAATATGTCCGGAAGTGGAGGAAGATGTTACAAACACTTTCAGCAGCTCCAGTATCTCCCATGCCGTTGAAAAGGTAGCAGAAATGATGGGTCTTCCACGTGCACATGTACTCCCCGTGAAAAACTACGAGAGCGAGAGAAAACTGAAAAATGGGGTCGATATCCTGTTAATGGAGGCTCTACAACGATGTTTAGATTTCGCTGATGATTTCATAGATGAACAACTTGACAGTTTGGCGTTGGAAGAAAAGACAATAAAAGACAGGGATTGACTACGATTTGTCATCAGTGTATGATAAACCATGCCTTAGTCTTTGTTAGAAATTATAAAATGAGTAGCATCAGCTGCTTCTAAACTCAATAATAAAACAATCTACATTAAATCTGCATATCCCATGCCGTTTTTTGATGCATTGAATGTTGAATAAAATGTATCCTGTAATTACACCTCCACTATCAGTGATATACATGTGGTCAAAGTATCACGTGTATGTATGCATTTAGGGAGAAGATGGCTGTACACTTTCCTTTTATGAGTAAAGAGCACTTGGCGAGCGTCAATTTTAGGAGTATCTCGCATGACATCATTGAAAATTTACCAGCGATATATCCTAATGACAAAACGCTTCATAAGGCAAATCTTTCAAACCGATTAATTTAAAAGCAAACGAATGTTATATATATTTTTTATATAATCCTACAGTACACGACACGAGTTTTATACACCCCACCGTGGAAAGACCACCGTGTAAAATCCACGGAGATACACCGTGTCCTCCGTGTTCCACGGTGTGTGTTATTTGCGAATACACACAGCTTCTAGGAGCTTTGTTCTGGCCACGGGCGCCTTGCGGGAGATGTGAAAATGTACCGCAGGCCAAATAATCAAGATAAAGGTGGAATTTTAAGAAAAGAAAAAGATGTCAATACCCCCCCCCCCCCGATACTTATATTGTTTTTCAGCATTTTGAGCCAATTCCAACCATACCAAACACTATAATTTATGTTTTTGAGAAAACCTGATTTTGAATGTTTTTCTTTTAGTCTTCTTTCTTCATTAAAATATTCTTAAATTTTATATCGCAGGCAATTCCTGTTTTGAATGCGAATTAGTATATTCAGTAAATGAAAAGCATACATGTACAACATGTAATAGGGATATTTAATAATTACCGATGTGCTCTCTCTCTCTCTCTCTCTCTCTCTCTCTCTCTCTCTTCTCTTCTCTCTCTCTCTCTCTGACAAATGCGCTGTTTAACATAATTACTTCTATGATATTGTGTTAATATGCATCTTGACAAATATAACTTGATCCAATATAGAAAGTAGAGCATTGTCGATGAATAACAAATTGGAATTAATTTATTACATAATTAATAGAAGCAAAAATACAAACCATCGAATGATTTATTTTTAAAATCCCGAGTTAATTACATTTGATCGAGACTTATGTTCAATGTACTTTCATAGAGGTTTTCATAAAAAAAAAATGTTCATCGGGAGTGTCTGGATAATGCAATGATTTTTGTACAATAAGTATATACCATGCAAATTCCTAGGGTCTTTGTCACAGTACAACTAAATTACGGTTAGCTAGTTTGGGTTTTGACTTCTTATGAAAAGTGTGAAATATATTGGGTCGGCGCGATATCAGATCTAGTCTAAGATCATGGGTATCTTGCGCCGACCCAATATATTTCACACTTTCCGCAAGAAGCTAAGCACTTCTGTTGATTTCAAATACACGGATTAGCTGACCCCCATTGTTCTACTGAGGCGGAAACCCCTTCGAATTTGCATGGAATGTACAAGTTATACACAGGTCATTGTTATAGTCATACATCATAGTACCGCTAACCCGAAAAACATTTTTTTTAAATTTTAAATAAGTTATTGAATGACGAAGTATGACCAAACTGCAGATTGAACTTTATAGAACCCCGTGCTAACATTACTTATATTTTTCAATGTATCAGAAGGGGCAGGGTTTGACATTTACTTTTTTGAGCACTAGACCCGTCGGTATACGGACAAAAAGTCATAGGACAAAAATACACAGGACAAAAAGTCACAAAATCGGTAGGACAAAAAGTCACAGGACAAAAAGTCACAATGATGATTTTAAATCAGATAGGACAAAAAGTCACAGGACAAAAAGACACAGGACAAAAAGTCACAAACATGACTTTTGATTAAAAAGGAGAATTATATATACACCCATTCTGTTATGAAATATAGAATGCCGATATTCATACCAATATTTGTATTTTGTGCATAAATGAAATGGTGTTTTTCTTGTTTTTTTACCTCAGACATCACCATTTATTTAATATCCACAGATAAGTTATTTTTTTAAACCTGATGGTACCCAAATACTCACTAAAGCCATTGTTCAGACACCAGACATTTCTTACAGTGGGTGGGAGGTAGAAGAGAATGTATGTCATCATTCTTATTGTTATTTGGTTTGCCACATATAGCACTTTCAGTTCATTATTAACTAATAAGAAACAAAAAATCCGTAACTTGTTTATATAGCAATTTTAATGACAGTTCACTTCCTTCTTGTTTTGACAATAATCTGGAGTGAAAGGAAGCCAACCATAATTCTGCCATCAGATTTTGTTTTGACAATCATTAATATGTAGTATAGTACACCAAATGATCACAAAGCTTATTTTTATTTTATATCAATAAAAATATCTCTCTTTTTAAAAATCTAATTAATAGATTTTTAATATTTTTATAATAAATATGATTAAAGGATTAACAATTTCATGATCATTATTATCAAAATCTAAATTTGAAATTGATATAGATTGTCATAAAAAATATAAATTTTACATATATATATTCTTAAACTTTACAAAAAGAACAGATATGTTTTCAAATATATATCAAATTCATCATTTTCTGACTTTATTATAAACTGTGACTTTTTGTCCTATGACATTTTGTCCTACTGTCATCAAATTTTTAATTGTGACTTTTTGTCCTGTGTCTTTTTGTCCTGCGACTTTTTGTCCTGTGACTTTTTGTCCTACTTTCATAAAATTTCTTATTGTGACTTTTTGTCCATGGTCATTTTGTCCGTGACTTTTTGTCCGTGACTTTTTGTCCTGTGACTTTCTGTCCTACATTCGACCCGTCGGGCTACTTCAACTGATTTTTATTAGACCTGACTTTATATCCACTAGCCCTGACCAACTTTCCAGAAATAAATACTTCATGTAAATGACAAACGTTTACGACGTAATTTATTAACTTGATAAACACTTTATTATGGTCAATTCAAATAAACTGTTTAAAATGAACATCGAGTAGATGTCGTAAAACATCACTACCGACCGCGACTTATTTATTAGAACTAAAAATAGAGATCATTCCACCACACGGTTCAAGATTGGTAGTTTCTTGTTTATTATTTAACACGACCATTCGGACTAGTAAATCGACATTTTACCCGACCGGACCTATCATTTAGTAAAGTCGGTCGGTCGGACGTGCCATAGTGTCAAACCCTGCAGGGGTATGTTGCCGGTTAAGTTGTGTAAAATTCTTGACAAGCAATAAAATAACAACAAAAATGGTGCTTAAACTGTCCGATTACGAAAACCTTAATCAATATTTAAGGATGTAAATCCTCGTTGTCAAATGCAACTAGTTCATGAAAAAAAGACTAATATCAATATAAACAGAAATGACTTAACGATTATTTGCTTTTATTCATATACGCTATCGATTATTAAAATCCTTAATTTAATCTTTAGATGCATTAGATAATGAAAGCAACAGAGAGAGAGAGAGAGAGAGAGAGAGAGAGAGAGAGAGCGTTGGTAATCATTGATTATAATATTCATGAATGTATGCAGATACGGGAAGTTTAATACGTTCAGCATAAATCTTGAAAGTACAATTTCTTTCTGATTAATTATCCATCCGCTTTCATTCTGATATTTTTTTTATTTCCCATATTGCTTTCTCTACATGTTAAATTTTTCGGCTGGTCCGGGTTAGGACTAATGAATGAGCCCCCCCCCCCCCCTTCTAAAACGATGTTACGTGCTTAGCTGTCTATCTCCCTCTTAGTCAAAAATAAAATAAATGCATGCTATATATACTGCAACATCATTGGATTTACTGGATAATTCTTCGATTTCACCTTCATAATACATGTTAATGCAAGCGGACTATTTAGGCATTTTCCCCCATCTTCGTTAGCCAAGATTATTCATCCACGAAGGTACAGTTGACCCAAAACCCATTGCTAGCGGAGATGAGATGAATTTTACTCCCGTATTATGTTATAACTGACCAAAAACCTAGTACGTTTGTTTTACAACTTTCATTCAGAAGACGCGCAAGTTTATGAGTCACTGAATAAACGAGAAAACGTCTGCATTTTTATTTCAATCGTTGTCAACTCTATACTTTGTGATATTTCAAGACTACATGTACTCAATTCAATTTATTGGATCTCATCACCATTATGCAATGGTATACAAAAATATAAAGACAAAAAGCTGTTATATATACATGTAGTAAATAATACATGCGTGTAATAAAGTATTTATCAAGTTAGAAAAAAAACCGTGTTATCATTAATGTGAAGTATGGGCATTTTAGGTAGGGGAGCACATTTTATTTTATTATTTTCTTAATGAAAGTTCGGAGTTTTCTAACGGTTTGTTTAAAAGTAAAGATATTTTTAATATTTATTTGTTTAGGTGATAAAAATTTGATTTTTTGCTCACACTACATCACAGTTGAGTACATATTGAAATTCATCTCCAATGTAAACATGTATATAGCTGACCTTAATCACCTATTCCTAATTACAATGAAAACCTACGTTAAAAATAAACCACTGCTTATGGTACACATTTCTTTGAACTGCTATTTATCAAATTGAAATTACTGGCATGTGATTGTCGTTGTTCATGACCCTTCTTTTATTTGGAGAAATTGTGCTGCACGTGCCGTGAAACAATGTACCGACGAGTGGTAGGAATAACACAGGTGTTTATATACAGGATGTCGAGAATTTGGGCGTTTCATAAAAAGGTGTGAACGTCTGCAGGGAAGTCTACATACGGATATGTACCGAAAACACCAACGTATCATTAAACAACAATTGCAAGAATTGAACGATTGATAGCTAATTTCTAAATAATTAATGGGGTGGGGGGCATGCATGCTGGCCTAGCGAAAAGGTTTTTTGGGTGAATCATTTCGGAAATTATTTCTTTGTTTTATCACACGGAGGTACACGGTGGCATCGATGGAGGTACAGGTGACATCCACGGAGATCCTCCGTGGACTTCAATGTCTAGCTCGCGCGGAAAAAAGGACTTCAAAGGTGCCGACAATTTTAAAGGTCCACCGTGTTTGGGGCAAATTTGTTCCACCGCGTTGCGTGGAACACGCATAAAACTCGTGTCGTGTACTGTACCTGTGTTATGGATAGATAATGCAACATATAATGCTATGTATTTCATTTGATTCTTTTCATATCAAAATGGCTATATACATATGTTTTTCTTCTAATGACAATATAACATAAACGTCAGACATCTTTGTATTTACTGTATTGTATAGGCATAACTAAGACAGAATGCATCATGGACACCAGTTTTACAACAAAAATTCAATTCATGTTTTGTGTATGATCATTTTAGCTCACCTGAGCTAAAAGCTCATACTAGCTTGTATATATAACTTTTGTATATCGCCTGTATGTTTGTCTGTCTGTAAAATTTCCATTTCATATATTGATATTCTCCACAACCACTGAACCATTTTCAATAAAACTTTATACAAAGTATCCCTGTTTGAAGTATGTTCGAATGAAGGGTGTTGTCCCTTGAAGGGGGATTATCAAGGAATGTGGTGTCATTTAAACCATTTCTGAGCCTAAAAGGTTGCCCATGCAACCTGTCATTGGGTTAAATGCTGTCTAACGTGTTCGTGCCAATTGTTGGGTCATTCTTTATACACTGAGTTTGACGAGGGATTACACCGTTGACCTGGTTACGATATAGAGCTCAGGTCGGATATGCCTGGTAGATATGGGATGCTTACTCTTTCTAGACACCTGATTTCACCTCTGTTATGTGTAGGAGTCCGTGTTAGCCCAACTCTTAATATTGTATTTTGTGTACGATTTACCAAAATGATCACTTTTCCCAATCTTCACCTTTTCATAGAGGGCTGTTGCTGGTAATATATTAGATATAGCTACACAAATATGATATTTTAACAATAATTCTAAAATGCGACCACTGTCTAATTTGCGAAATACATGAGTACTGGGTTGATTTAAATCATTTACTCTCTCTCTCTCTCTCTCTCTCTCTCTCTCTATATATATATATATATATATATACTGTTTTTGAAATTTGCATACATGTACATTTTTGAATAATGTACGCAAGACAATCATGAATTCAGATGTTTCTATTCAAAGTGATTTGCATTTAAACATTTCTTTCTGAAAAATGAACCAGGAATAGATTAAATCTCTAAGATATCGGAATAAATATATTCGAATATGGTTTGTCTATTATTTATTGACTATAATGATGCATTTAAAAAAATACTCATTCTAGGAATTTAAAGTGAAACTCGTCTTAGTTTAGTTTACAGCGTAGTTTTCAGAAATCAGAACTAGCTCGTGTAAATATAACTTGCCCGATATAAATTTCAGAAAAGTCAAATCGAAAGTAGCTCTGGTTTACAAACTAGTTTTCACAAAACTAAAGAATTAGTATAAGTATTACGTTCCCGGTATTTAAAGTGAAAGTTGCGATTGCATACACTGTGGAAATAAACCCTACCGACACACTAGGTTATGGACGTTATCATCCTCATGAATATGAAGACGCTAGAGACATAAATTTAGAACTATACAATTTGATAGGTACATGTAACAGACTAGAAATAAATTGACATTGCTATTCTCATCCATAAGAGTTAATATATATAATATATATAATTTTGTTTGCATCTTTATATATATATATATATATATATATATATATATATATATATATATTGGGATAAATCTCCGATATAATCTTCTAGAGTGCTCGACGTGGCCTCACGGAGCTACATAAATTGACGATCAGATGGAGTTCAATCACATAACATTTATTTCTCTACAGGCTGTTTCGTGAGGGGATGGTTTCCCCTCACTCGTCGGGAGAAAAATGACATCTAACGAAAAACATCCGCGTGGCTGAGAATATGTTACACAGAAACATACTGGATAGTTGCTAAGCATGATTACACACAGGATTGAGTAAATAGAAATTTATGGGAATGACGGCAAGTGCTGACAAGTTCTGAACGCTTATTCAATGAAGATAACACCTGTTACATGTATCTCCGGTCTGGCGCACTTGAGAAACTGGGTAAACAGTTTCTCAAAATTATAGATGAGTGTTTCCCGATAGGCCATGTTCTACGCCCGATTATCAACAGAAACACTATTAAAATATCATACAGTTGTATGCCATCCATGCAAAATGTAATTGACTCGCATAACGCTTCAATTAAACAAGTGCGCCAGACCGGAGATACATGTAACAGGTGTAATTGCCGAAACAAAGACCAATGCCCGCTCAACGGTGAATGTCGCGCCCACGGAATTGTGTATTTAGCTAGAGTCAGAGCCGATAATGGACAAGAAGAGAGCTACGTGGGACTAGCAGACACCGAGTTCAAATTAAGATACGCCAACCACACTCATTCATTCCGTAATTCCACGAAAAAGAATACCACCGAGCTCAGCAAATTCATATGGACATTGAAAGACAAAAATATTGACTACAAAATCAAGTGGGAAATTTTAGGAAAAACATCATCATACTCAAACATTTCAAAAAAGTGCAACCTCTGTATTCTAGAGAAATTCTTTATAATATGTCATCCCGAAAAATCTTCATTGAATAAGCGTTCAGAACTTGTCAGCACTTGCCGTCATTCCCATAAATTTCTATTTACTCAATCCTGTGTGTAATCATGCTTAGCAACTATCCAGTATGTTTCTGTGTAACATATTCTCAGCCACGCGGATGTTTTTCGTTAGATGTCATTTTTCTCCCGACGAGTGAGGGGAAACCATCCCCTCACGAAACAGCCTGTAGAGAAATAAATGTTATGTGATTGAACTCCATCTGATCGTCAATTTATATATATATATATATATATATATATATATATATATATATAGCTTTCATCTATCAACGTTCTTCTCTTAATATACATGTAACCTTTTTATTATATCTGGACTTCTTGGATTTTCATTTACCTGAAACACAAATAAAAAAGATATGAATATTGAAAATCGATTTTACAAAGAACAGAGCAAATACTAGCATTGTCTGTCCTTTGTTTCCTTAACTTATGCACAATTACTTCCTCAACTTATGCATAATATCTTTTGATCCATTTGTCCTTCTCTTTTATCACACTGCAACAAAGCAAGACGGGTTAGGTTTTGATGGGAATGCAGCGGTTTAAAACTTACCTTTCATTGACGGCTTTACTTTATCGTTTGTAAATTTCGATACATGACTCGTCTCTGCTGTTGTCAACAGAGCGGATAAATAATTCAGGTCTCGGGAAGATTTCACCCCAGACAAAATCGTTCATTTCCATAGGACAGTCTGAAGCTGTGATGGTTCAAGTAGAACAATTGTGTAAACAAAGATAAACCTGGTTATAGAATTAAGTGGGAAACTGTGTCAATTATACATCAGTCTTAACAGGTATGTCCAGTAGTTCGTGTATTCATGGGTTCCACTCGTGCGTGATATAAATAAATGATAAATAACAATAACTCATAATTATGTTGCAATTTAGATGACATTTTAACAACAGAAAATCTTAACTATTCTTGTTTGTTTATACCTGCAATAACGAAAGTACGTAACTCTAAATATGAGATAAAGAGAACAAAACGTTCATACCGCAACATATCCGTATCTTATGATCACTTTATTATATAAATTATTGAAATAGCAATATATATTTAAGATGCCGTGATAAGAGTGAGGGAATCAGAGTAAATCTTTTTTATATCTCAAATAACTCAATGCAGCTACATTTCATTATGTATTCTATTGTCACCTGTATATGATTGATTGACTGATTGATTGATTGATGTTTTCCACCACACTCAACAACTTTTCAGTTATCTGGTGGCGCCCAGTTTTTATTGGTGGAAGAGAGAACCCAGATACAATGTATCTGGGAAGAGACCACCGACCTTTCAAAAGTAAACTGGGAAACTTTCTCACTTACCGGCGCGAGTGGGATTCGAACCCGCGCCGACAGAGGTGAGAGCCCGTGTGATTTTGAGCGCGAGGCTAAAAATCGAGGCAAACTACTGATAAATAACTTCATGCTGAATGGATTTCAACATTCTCACTGAACGTCAGGATTTCGCTAATTATACTGTTCTAATGCAAATTGATAAAAAAAAAATGCATAATTTATAACAATTACTTTGGCCTTATTGTGTAGTTTAAGCATAACATGCTTAAATACTGGTTGTTTTTTGATGGCCTCAGAATATGACTTAAATTGATGCATACTATCGAAAAAATAAACATATCAACAACTATGTTTTGTTAGTAAAGGCATGCAGAAGGTAATTTAAAAAGGAAATTTCTTGAGAAATTTAGAATATTGCACCCAAACCCTTTATTGCTGTACCAATCTCAACACGTAAATGATCATTCACACAATCATGACAAAACTTAACAAATACAAAGACCACTTATCATATATGAAAGGTGAAAATAACGAACAGTGATCAATCTCATAACTCGTACAAGCAACACAAAATAGATAGTTGGGCAAACAAGTACCCCTGGACAAACCAGAGGTGGGATCAGGTGCCGAGGAGGAGTAAGCATCCCCTGTCGATCGGTCACACCCACCGTGAGCCCTATATTCTGATCGTGATACGGACCAGATAATAATAAAAGACAACATGCACATGAGTTGTGCAGGAAGGACTCTGGAATATATAAGTTTTCTTTGTTTATAAAACGGCATGGGAACATTTGTCATTGATTGTCTTAAAACATATATATGCCGTATCATCTGTGTAAACAGTCTCGTTTAAAGTCAGTATTTCGCAAATGGTCGTTATAACGATCTACATGTAGTTTGCAAATACATCCTATTATTGGGTCAAATGATGTCTGACGTGTTTCATACCGATTGTTAGGCCGTTCTTGGCATGCTGAGTTCGACTACAGATAATTCCGTTTATCTTATCAGGATGTAGGGCTCACAGCGGGTGTGACCTGTTGATAGGGGATGCTTACTCCTCCTAGGCACATTATGCCACCTCTGGTATATCCAGGGGTCCATGTTTGCCTAACTCTCTATTTTGTATTGCTTATAGGAGTTATAAGATTGATCCCTGTTCGTTATTTTCGCCTTTCATTGTTATTGTAAAGTATTGTTAATGCTGTTGATATCAAATCTTAACATCGTAGAAGTTGATCAAAATAACTTATAATTTTTGTTTTGGCAGAAGAAAAGTATATTTTTTGCTTTGATTTTTGTTTGCTACAAGCTTTCAAGGATGATCTATTCTCGTGTGATGTCATGGTTTTTTCCAAGAATATCAATGAATTAAACTTTACGCACGATAGAGATATATCTTTCAGAGTAAACAGTTAACTTTTGATATTGAAAATTTTTTGATATTTTTCATAGATAATCAATTATTTATGAAAAAATGTTGTCAAGAGCAATAGCTCCTATTGCTGGTGTTTTTCTACTGCATGTATATTATACAATGATTTACATAATATTCACAAACAATCTATGCATATCTATAAGTTAACATTTTGTTTTAAATTGTTGCCATTTAAACTTTGTCATTTCAATTGGTTTTTATCTATTTCTATTATTCTGTATAAAGAAAATTTCTGATTTTCTTATGTTAACACATATTTTAGATTTGTGCGCCTGGTATCTATAAAAAGGGGGCAACATGCACATTTTCTTTGGTTACTAATTAAATCTAAGTATACTGATTTGAAATCAATACAGTTTTTCCATTTTCAACTATTAATATTGATGTCACATTAGGATGGAACTACCTTAACATATTTTCGTTTTCCAGTGTGAAATTACAGAATACTGAATAATGATTGAAAAATAGTTTTGTTAAACACAATTACTTAATTCTATTGATATAGAATATTTTGATATTTTTCTATGTCGAAAGTTACGTAATATATATAGTTAAAGGACACATCTCATGTTTTCAAAGTATACAACATTACATGCATTTCGTCTTCTACGATAATTAACCACAATACAGACTTAAATCTAAGCCCCGATTTCAAAAAGTATAGTTGATTAGATAGGTAGTCACGTGGTACAGTGACGTCACATGCGCCCTTCGGATTGTGAAATTACTGCGAGATAGTATTAAAAACCCAACTTTTCGAGGCCTAATTTATTTACCATGGGCAACATTTAAATCGATGTTGACAAATTTTCCGAGTTGTATAATTATGTTTTCGCCACCAGTGCACACATATAACGATGTAAATACCCAAATATAGCGAGTAAAGCGTGTATGAAATCGGCAGTATTGTGAGTGAATAATGTTTATATGGGTCGCTGTCTACAAACTGTTTGGGGATGTTATTCCTTTATACATCTGTAATTGGCACTGTTTTTTCTAAAATAAACAGTGCAATCATTATTTATTTTTGAATCAGACAAATTATGATACGTTAAATTGTTGACAACTAGGCCCTATGCCAAGCTATTGTCACGAGTGCATTTTGGAAAGAAAGAAAAAGACAACACACACACAAATCAATAAAAATAATCAAATTTAAAGTGGTAATCACATAATTTTATTTTGATAAAGCAATCTTATTACTATTTTTGAATTGTGATCTGCACGTCTTTAGGAATTACAAAGTGGGAGCACGGTGTTATACTGAGCACTCAAGATGCTACGAGTTCAATAAGGAAATAATTTTATAAATCAATTTAAAGTTAGGAAATACAATATTCTATTATATGTATAATTATAAGTTCAATTATTTTGTATCTTTAATTATTTTTGTAAATCTACCAGTTGGTAGAAGTTACATTGCATCGTCGATATATGTTGTTACAAGGTGAAGGTCAGTTGATCCGAGTGACTATTGAATTTGAAGAGCAAAACAGAATGTATGCTATAGGCCTACCAGTGCTTATAGCTTCGATATATCCATTTTCTCGCAGTTTATCAGGGTCTCTGTCCAAGCAGTTTTTGAAAAGGTGACTGGGTGTGTTTTTTAAGGTAAAGTTCTTGCTCCAACAAAAAAATTATCCACGTCTTTTTTCTCGTACCATCCTTCGAATAATAGAAAAATACTCAGTTTAAATCCTTTCTCCCGACAACTAGTACACCCGAGCACGACACAAAACATCTTAATGCATTATTATTTACAAGCCGTTAACGTGATAATTGTTTTGTTTTTTTGTCGATTAAATCTAATCTGTTTACGAAATGGCTAATAGATGTTTTCAAACACGAGGGCGCATATGACGTCACACATAATGGCGCGCAAACTAGCAAAAGAAAATATGCATATCGCAAGATTTCAATTCCATCGCTTTCAAACTCGAAAACTACGCAATATATTTCATTTAAAACACATTTAAAGTAGTTCTAGGCATAAACAGAATTAATTTTGCTGAAAAGGGGAAAAAGTTTAGAAACATGCGTTGTGTCCTTTAAGTGAAACAGGAACCCATGATTACTAAAAGGAACGAAGACTGGCTTCTATGCATTGATATTTACATTCGCCGTTTGTATTCCGCTTATTGAAATACGTTGAAGTCACATTCTGTTTACTCTAGTTAGATCCGGTTTTAGTGCCGTCTGTTCGCGTGTGAATATGCACGTTCCACGAACTTAGCAACCTATCGCGAGGCACTGTTGAAATTGTAGGAAAATATATTTCCCGGTGCATCGTCAACGCTTTGTTTGAATCTAGAATAACACACAAGTCATACTTAATTGATTTTGAGTTGATATATTGCCCTTCGTATTTACCTTTGCTATCATCTAAATATGGAAATTATCAACAAATATGGAGATAAGTAAAGGTCAGGTGTTTTTCAGCTGTTACGTTTAACAGCTTAACAGTTTACGGGTCAATTATGTCTATTCTACGGACTTAAACTTGACAAAATACGGAAACATATGAATGAAAACCTTATACGGCTCCACTTGTTTGGCACGCTGTTTTTGGCTATATTTAGATCTAAAACTTCATAGTTATTTCGGATTTCAAACATTTCGGTTGAGCATCACTGAAGAGACATTATTTGTCGAAATGCGCATCTGGTGCATCAAAATTGGTACCGTATAAGTTTTACACGGTTCAAATTTTGATGCACAAGATACGCATTTCGATAAATAATGTCTCTTCAATATAAATAAAAAGGTGTCTTCCTTTGGTTTGTTGAACGGGGGATGAAGGGGTATGAAGGCCGCAAACACTGTAGGAAAATGGTTTTGCATTTTTCTGCAATGCTTTCAACATTCATATCTCGTTTAACAAACCAAATAAAGCATTTTAATGAAATAATCTGAGGAAATAAAGAACTATGTACATAGGCTAACACGTTTAAATCTTACACAAGCATATTTCAGAATGTTATGCAAACATGCTAGTGAAAATTTATTGAATGCAAACAAAATTAACTTGACTTGTAAGGTGCATTCTGTTTATTCATTTGACGTTATCAATATTATCTATGTTGTATAAAGAAAGTTGCCGTTTAGTCCCGCTATGAAACGTCCTATGAATGACGTCATAATACGTCAATTGTTCTGTGCCCATTTTGTTGCAACGGCAACATCGGTCCGTGTCATATAAAACTCACATTCGGCAGATTCCGGTACCCTACATCTAGCTTCGGATGTATGAGAGTAAGTGATATGTAGCCAAGTCTAACATTTGCAATGCGGTTGTCTATTTACTCTCCCGGCATAAACATTGAGGATGTTGAAAGATAAATTATGTTAAAATGGAATGTATTTCGCGGGAGCTGTCAGTAGTTCCAGTTAATCAGTAACGTTAAGCATGTTGTAATACGTCACTGTATACGTACTGTGGCGGAAAACATCATACATCCGAGGTTAGATGGAATCAACCGAGATGATCCGAGTGATAAAATTCATATTTTCCATAGAATTATTCATCAAATATTATCATCATTTCTTGTAACACACTGCATCTGATTAGTAGAGAAGCACTGCGGGGGAAAAAACCCATACTATTTCCCTCTGAGAATAGAGAGCACCAGCTTCAGGGTGATAGCATCGAGCAACGGGTAACATTACTTGACAACGGGTGATATTATAAATATTATCACATGCGTCAACTTTATGCGCGTACAGTTTGCCATAGATTGTTGGACGACGTATTTTGGGCATTGTAATAAACGTGAATACCCGCATTGATATACAAAACATTGCATGATAGTGATTGATCAAATGTCAGCAGACGTTATTTTCGGCTTTGTTGTATGATAGGGCAGCGTAATAAAACAAACAAAATAATAAAACAAATATTGCATGTAGTTGAGGGTAACATTGAAACTTTTCACCCCTCGAAAACCATTGGTAACCTCGGTTACGCCTCAGTTACAAGGTACAGCTGGATTAGCTTATTGTTATTCATTGTAATGAACAGATTATTCCATGTTACCGTATAATATTGAACCCATTATTCTTTAGTTTGGGGTTTATCCTTATGTTTCCCGTTGATAAACAAAGTTAACGCGTTATAGCGTAACCTTTTTGCGTACAACGCATATTTTTGTTATCACGCGAAAGCTACGCGTTTTATTAGAACAGGCTTTTGTATATAATTACATTATTGCTGTAAGTTTGAAATTATACTTAAATGCAAAACGTCAACGTAAATAACAATGACTTAACAAACTGAGATGCATTACTGTTGTTATTTACAATAATTGCACTTATGTCATGTTTGTTCATCGTGAGAAACAATCAGGTTAGATCGGGATACTATCTAACATGGGTTCCGTACAATGATGTCCGCTGTATATAAAGTCCATTAGAATGTATACTTGAAATGTCCATCCCTTTGTGTAACATTGCGCTAAGTTCCATTATCTTCATTCCAGCTTTTTCAAAACGTTATTCAAAAAATGCCTGAGCTTCTACCAGAAAAACTCAGAGACCAATTAGCCACATGGATAGGTAAGACATGTCACTTCCGGTTACTGTACAAGATCAGCAGACACAAATGTTCGGCAGAAACGTTTCATAAGAAATGTGATGGTCAGGGACCGACAGTGACGGTGCTGTACAACACTAACAACACGATATACGGGGGGTACCTGTCAAAGAGCTGGAACTCTAACGGCAGTTACATCAGTGATTCAAACGCCTTCCTTTTCCGCCTGCAGTACAATGGGTCGTTCAATCCAGTCAAAGCTGATGTCAACGATTCCAAGTATGCTAATGCTGCGTACGGTCAACGTAATTACGGTCCAACGTTTGGGGGCAACTATGACCTTCATTCATTCAGCGGGACGATATCAAAGACTCGACATGAATTTGCATTGAATGGTAGTTTGAATATGTCAGGCGGTTATTATAATTACATTCATCAAGACACCAGCTCTATGACAAACAACAATCTGAATGTTACCAACCTGGAAGTGTACCTCGTTGCGGGTAAGCACGTCTTATGTTTCTAGAAGGTTTCTGCAATAACAAGAATAGGTCATTGTGATGGATATTGTAATCTGATTAAGGATTAGAATGACAAAAGTTTTCTTTTGTAGATGGACCCGACCCGAAATTTTCCGATGCACCTTGGCGAGAATCTGCTGAGTGGAATGAAGAGGTGAGAGTACGATTCTGATATGATGGGATATTTTCGCAACACACAAATAAGTAAGCGTATCCATGGACACCCTGCATACAAAAGAACAAATATGCATGATGTCTCATTTTATTTACTTTCACTTTAAGTCAACAAATAATAGGGGCTGTAAGTCTCGTTTCTCGTCACTTCCGGTGAAGCGTTTCCGGTGACAAACAAATCCGATTCAGTATATACGAGTATAGAATTGGGTCAACTACACGTCCGAAAAACCAATGCTTATGCGTAAATCAGAGAACGCTGTGTACCACAACCATTTGTTATGTTCCTGTTTAACAAGTTGACGTATATTGTCAATGCAGTGGTTCAAGTGTCGATGGAGAACAACCAGGTAACTGCAAGTATACGTTCATTTCCACCTTCATGAATGATTATTCGATAATTACGCAATTCATTTGTACTTTTAATTCAACTTACTTCTTCTCTTTTAATTCAAACAACTAGGCCTATTATCGTTAATAATTAGACATACAAATGTACAATGTAACTCAATTAGATAATTTTATGATGTGGCTAAAATTGAAGGAGGGGGGGGGATGGTTATATTATTGCCCTTTACTTCACTGGTTTTTATTATTATTATTTAAGCAATTTGGAGAAAATAGTAATATTAAGATAACTTGATTATCTATGGCTTGATTATGTTTGTAAATATTTAGCAAGAAATTACAGGGGAAGTGGGGGCACTTCTTGTCTAAAGATATAAGGAGGCAAATGCCGGAGAGAGTAATTTCAGTGGTAGAGAATTTGTAGAATGTGTATCTTCTGTACGAGAATAACTGACGCCTCTTTATTGTGGATTCTCTTTTTATAGTCTTCATTGTACACTATATATAAACTTTTTCTTACATTTAGAATTCAGGAAGAGTATTTTCTCCCTCAAGTCCAGCCATCCTTACTATCACCTGATACAGGACTAGCTTTTGTGCAATATGCATTATTGTGTTTCGATTGTTTGGACTACAGCCGACTGCATGCAAATTCTCCGGATCATGAAGGACTCTTAGTGGACAAAGAACATTACAAAGTGATATAATTTTATTGCTGCAACTTGATTATTTGGAGAACAGCTGACTGCAAAATTATCTGGGATCATAAAGGACTCTGAATGGACACATACCATTAACAGAATTATACTTTCAATATTTTCATTCCTGGATGGATTTAAAATCAACATGTATGATAACATATACTTAATAAAACAATAACAATCAGTAGTGCATTTTTATTTATACTAAAATATTTGACACACACGTTTTATCTTATTCATAAAGGATTTGAAAAAAATAATAAATGAAGAAAATTATATCAAATTTAAAAAAAACAAAAAACAGTGCTTAATTCCAGTCGTGGGTTTTGCGGGAATTCTGCTGTGGAGCACATGTTGATCCTGTATAATATTCAAAGTTGAAAAATAAGTGATTGCACCATTAGGTGTTACACAAGTCACTGCTTTGACGGTAAGTCAGCACTTACAGGAACTGTATGTCATGGCGTGGGTATCAAGGTGTCCGGGAATATTTCAAGAGACCGGTTTCAATGGCATCTAACCTAAATAAAAAAATGAAATAGAAATTATTTTCATGTAATACGTTTCTCTTTATCTCAAGGAAATTATTGTAAGTCTTAAATCAAAGCCACATTCTTGAATTTAGTTTAAACTAATATTTTTTTTATACATAAAACTGTGTTTATACAATTTGAAACTGGTTTAGGAGAGAGGATAGAAAAATTCAATGCAGATGGAGAAAGTTTGTTTAATAATAATATTCCCAGTAAACAGTGAATACAGCTGTACGAACCTTAAAACATAACATATTACATGAATGTTATCAAGTTATAACACCCCCCTTTTTTCCCACAAGTACCAACCGAATCTCAATGAATCCACTTTCTAAAAACAATTTATTGTTTTATAATATTAAATACTATTACTTCTTTTTGAAAATTGTTTAAATATTACATTTATTAAGGTTTAGCTGCAATAATGTAGCCCTCTCCGAGTTTATTAATCTGACCCCCCCCCCTTTTTTTTTTTAAAGGAGAGGGATATATTATTGCAGCTTATCAAGGTCATGCACGCACGACGCCGATAAGAAATCAGTGATGAAGTTTTGTTGTATATGTCATGGAAAGAGTACTATTTAGTAGTGCTACAGCTGCTGTGTCTAGGAATGTTTTTTGTAAAAATTCTCTCTATAGATCGTAAAATCATGCTCCCCCCCTCCCCTATAAACATTTCATTTATACAATTTCAAGCGTGACTGCATGTGACATATAACTGTATACATTTTGATTTGTGGATTGTAAATAAATACATGTACATGTAAATCTATTTATATTTACTTGAGCTTATATGTAACTAAAGACTGATGATCGGTATGAAGGCCCTAGATGTGGTAACAAACAAAACCAAGATATTTATATTTATCTAATGGAAATCAAGTTTACTACCGGTATTAGAATGCATTTTTACTGACCCGCAAAACTTTCCCCATAACGTCCAATTCTTTCCATCGTCCAAAACAACGATAAAAACTGCAGGATATTTCCAACTTGTATGATTTCATGCAAACCGTAAAGGTTTGTTTGTCACCGGAAATACTCAAATCTCGCGTCATCTCGTTTGCGAGTTTACAGCCCCTATTAGGTCTGTATCATATTCGTTCAAAAAATTACTCTGCTCCATGGAAAGTTTTGAACAAGTTCTATAAAGAAGCCAAAACTAGCCCATGCTTGGATTTTTCAACACCAGAATACAGACTGAGTTATTTGATTATAGATATTGCATATTACAGGTTCTTTAAACCACTGCGAGTTATGATTATAATATTTCCGAATCCCGCCGTTAGTTTCTTAAACTTAACTTTACTAACAACGGGATATATAGATATATAGCTAGATAGATAAATAGATAGATAGTATTGGTGTTTTCCGCCACACTCAACAATTTTTCAGTTATCCGGTGGCGCCCAGTTTTTTATTGGTGGACGAGAGAACCCAGATACAATGTATCTGGGAAGAAACCACCGACCTTCCAAAAGTAAACAGGGAAACTTTCTCACTTACCGGTGCGCAATGGGATAGAAGTCGTCAACAACAAAATAATATCCGTCATAAAATACTTCAGTCTTGTATTCTACCATTTTCAAGTATGCACCTTATATATAAATATTTTCTACTTTTACTGCTGCAACCAAACTATTCAATTGCAAAGAAATTCCACAGTGCCTAGATATAGAGCATCTGATACACAAAATTGTTGTTTTTCTTCTGGATCAGGGTGTGTCTTTACGAGTTAGTTAACACTTACGACCTAAAGTCATTAATTTATAATGGGTTCGAACTTTCATATCAAAATCGCATAGCAGAGACATTAAAACTGTAATGTATACCATCTATCCTTCTGTGTTTAGTAAATCAGAAGTGATAAAAGAATTCAATAAGAAACACAAGTATTACGCAGTGGTTCCATCTGATAAAACTTGCAACTATATTGTCTTTATTTTCTAGGGCTCGATATAACAACTGTGATTTACACGAACCTGGCTTTTCAGTTGAAATCTAGTATTCCGACTTATACCTGAAGTTCTTGTTCAAAAAGCAGAATTCTGTAACAGCGTGGTTCAGTTTTAAAACATTTCATATACACACTCAGTGGGACGAAAAATTTTGAATTACCGTTTCGAAAAGAGATACATTACATTACAATATACTGAAAATAGTCTACAATAGCCCCATCTTTATTCTTCAAGAAAATATTGATCATTGTAAAAGAGAAATTTCAGAGGTATTGTATCAATACATAAACGAGAAATTTTGTAAAGGAAAGAAGGATGAAGGATCCAGCGAAATATGTTGTAAACTTGAAATCACAAAATCTTTCCCAAATTAAAGAACACATCGTATGGCCTTTCAACACATTACACAACCATTCCACACGATGAATTAAAGACTAGCAGTTTTGACATTATATATATTATAGATAATAAAAATGTATATGCATAACCACACATCTTGTGATCACTCGTTCACAAATTATTTTTTTTAAACTTCACTCAGTATTCTAAAGCCATGGAAAAGTTGACATAACACACAATATTCAATTCCATAAATCTCGTAAAGAATGCAAAATTGAGAGTGGGGAAACACATGTCATTGGAAACACCAGAGGAGGGATCAGAAGCCTAGGAGGAGTAAACATTCTCTGTCGAACTGTTAGCCCTCTATTTTGACCATGTAAACATAGAAATTAGTAGTTCAAATCGATGTGCAAATAATGATCCAACAATTAGTACGAAACACGTCAGATAGCAATTGACCTAATGACAGACTGTATTTGCGAATATAATCGTTATAATGACCGTGGAATTTCTGAAATGCAGACTATTAGACTGTTGAAATCCGTGTATTCCATGCAGGAATTTCCGTCAATGATAGATACATAGTCTTTGGTGATAAGGTCTGCAAGTAGTCATTTTGAAATTCCCACAGGCATGTTCCTTTATTATCAGACGTTTTATGTAATATAATGAGTCAGCATTTATTCAAAAGCTTCAACATAAGAAAAACTGCATCCATCCTGCAATCAACTCAACATTTAGATACATTGACGACATTTGGTCTATCAACAATTCTCATTCATATGTCGATTCAAAATACCCAAAACATGACATAAACAAGGGCTTAACGTGTTCAATATCTCCTTATATTTATCTAATTTATTGATCATAGTTCCTAAGGGCAACATACAGACTCATGTTGTTGACAATCGGAATAACATTAAATCCTCCATATCTATGTTGCAATATTTCATTGTCACTTGTACATGGTGTTTTTATTTCTCAAGTAATTTGATATTCGAGAGCGTGTTATGCGCACGGTCTAATTTGAAATCGAGACAGAATACCGACAAATAAGTTGATGTAGCAAAGGTCTTTATTCAAAACCAGGATTTAGCAAATTCTATGGTCGCTATAATGCTCTAATTTGCAAATACAACCTAAAGTGTTGTCTTATGTGCTTGACGCCAATTGTAAGGCAGTTTATGTACCAATTTTGATTACGGATTACTTTATTTACCTGTTTAAGATCTATGACTCACGGTGTGAACGATCTTTAGGAGATACTTACTCATCCTAGATATGAAACACCACCTTGTGCGGTGTGATAAGACAACTCAGACATGTGATTTCAAATTACTTTAAACACTGTCTGATTCTTGATAATCAAAGAAAAAAATACTTATATTCACAACTGACATAATGCACACAGTCTTTATGCAAGATTTAATAAATAGATATATTACACAAAAGCAATTTGGTGCAATCAACATAAAGTTTAAAGTTTTAGCTAAATTAATTTACCACATCATGAACAAGTTGCTGTCTAACATCTAAATTTTACTTTCATTAAAAAATACATATTAATCATTATTGATTATTCAATCTCACTGATTATATTATGTTTGAAGAGTGCTCAGAACCTGAGGCAGTCACTTATCAAATACAAACCTGTAGCGGAGGTGAACGTTCCTGCAGCAAATATTCTCCTTGTTGGTCAGATTGGCGCGGGAAAATCCAGCTTCTTTAACTCCGTCAACTCCATTTTCCGCGGGAAAATCACCAGTAAAGCATGCAGTGGGAGCTTTGAACACAGTGTGACTACTGCTGTTAGTATTTAGACTCTCTCTCTCTCTCTCTCTCTCTCTCTCTCTCTCTCTCTCTCTCTCTTTGTTCCTTTCTACAATATCTTTTCTGAAAGTAGATGATACAATTTAATGTACAATTTAATGTACACGCAAAACACATGCTTTTTAAAACTAGAAAGATGTGTAGTAAATTAAAGTATATGGAAATTGAAGAGAATGATAGTACCAATAATATTTTTATGCATGAAATTCTCAGTCAATTTTTGATCAATCGAGGTGAAACGATTCAGACGAATCACAAGGATGAAAATGATAATTATTTGTAAAAAAGAAAGCGGAAAAGAAGTCTTATAACTCAATAATTTTATACCATTAGTGTCTATTTTATATCATTTATGTTTACACTACCTTTTTAATTTTAAAATGATGCCAAACAACTGTCGTTAAATGTTTATTCATATTTAAGGGGTAGGAGCGTTCTACACATAATTATCCATGATATGGATCTGTTACTAAATTGGTTTTATGAATGGCGAACCGAGATTTACATTTTTATCTGTTGTCAGCTGTTGTCTATGCGTGATAATTACTATAAAAATATCTCCATTAAGAGATCTAAAAGAATATATAAAAAAGGTTTAATATTTGATATCTGGTATTTCAGTACCGTCAGTACGAAATAAAGGATTTTTCATCTGGAAAATTTCTAAATTTTCACCTGTGTGACACACGTGGATTTGAAGAAGAATTCGAAATGGATGCACAAGAAATTTCCTTTATTTTGGACGGAAATGTCCCGGATCGGTATCAGGTTTGTTGTATAACATTGTAATTTGGTTATTTTTAATCTAGCATTTAAACGAGGGCACTGATATCTGATGCAAACATATCCACGAAATTCAGCTTTATTGAAATAAAACAAAATGCAAAGATAAAGAAATTTAAGACATCCAACAGATCCTCATTACTACATTGAACTTGCGTGAAATACAACGTATATTTTAATTCTTTAGTTCCAGCCCATGGTCCCTTTCACACGAGACACTCCTGGTTACGTAAAGGAGCCAGATATACAGGACAAAATTCACTGCGTGGCTTTTGTTGTAGATGGCAGCACTGTTGATGTTATGCCCGAAAAAGTCCGCAAACAGCTCAAGGATTTACAAGTCAAAATGAACCAAAGAAGTAAGATGATATTTGACTAAGATATTTGACGCATTTAAGGAATTGATGTTTGTCAATATCCATCAATATAACTTTTATTTATATAAAAAATCTAGTCGTATATTACTTAATGATTCTTCGTCTTTATGACATTATCATGATTGTCATCAACTTAATACACGCCTTAACGATATTGTTAACTTGAGCTTTATTTGATCGCTGTTACAGCAGAATAGGTCTTATTCATATTTACGTGTTTATGAAAATGTGTACGATATATATATATTTTTCGGACTAAATAAATGATGATTTATTTATTTATCTATTTGTACGTTATCTGAAATAGTTCTTCACTTGAGGCAGTTATGTTTGTTTAAGAGTTTATTGCTAACCGAAGGTTGGATCGGATGTAAAGGAAGAGTAAGCATACCTTATTGATAAATCACACCCGCTGTGAGTCATTTATCTTGATCAGGTAAACGGAATAATTCGGTTTCGTAGTCAAAATTTATGCGTTAAGTATTTAATGAATGACTTAACAATACACATTACATACGTTTAATTTTCACTCTACAATTATAATTCATGGGAGATTTACCGGTAAATTATGTACAAAGGTTGATTTTTTGACATAAATTTACTGGAGTAAAAAGGATGCCATGACTAAGTAAGTTTGATATTTTTTAAGTAAAAATAACAACATTCCAAAAAGTTGAACCAGTAAAATCACGCTCCTCTCTTATACCTGATGTATCGATGTCCAGTTGTCGATCGTAATATAATGTATATCAAGAGAAATTACCAGTAATGTAGTATTGTGTTACTGAAGCCTTGTTATAGGATAAAAAAATATATTAAAACAAAGTCATACGTAATGTAGAGTAGAAGGTTTTCCAATATTTATGTCCTTACAGACATTCCCCAGGTTGTCCTATTGACCAAACTGGACAAGATATGCCCGGATGTGGAAAACGATATCACCAACACTTTCACGAGTTTCGCTGTCTATGATGCCGTTGTTAAAGTAGCGGAAATAATGGGTCTGCCACGTGCTCATATACTTCCGATCAAAAACTATGAAAGCGAAATCAACCTGAAAATTGGTGTTGATATTCTTTTAATGGAAGCTCTACAACGATGCTTAGATTTCGCTGATGATTCCATGGATGAACAATTCAGCAAACTGGTGTCAGAGGGGAAGAAAACAAGAGTCAGACGTCTCGCTGGTTGGTTCAATATCTAGGACACTTTCGAAATCAGGTAATGCATCAATGAAAATACAATATTATTCAGTCTCCCACTCGAGAATTTTTCACTGATATCGAGACGTCACCATCGTCGTTGAAGGTATGCAAAATTTACGCCTAAGCTTAGTGCTTATGGCCTTTGAGCGGGGGGGGGTCTTTGTCGTGCCACATCTGCGGTGATACAGAACCTAAGTTTTTGTGGTTTCATTCGAAGTACCACCTCATTTAGTCACCTTTTACGACAAGCAAGGGGTACTGAGGACCTATTCTAGCCCGAATAAGGAAAACCATAATGGACTTTTAAGTTAGCAGTGATCATCACATGTTTACTGATTCAGTGTTTTCGTGAGTGAACGCGGAAATGTTTCTTTTCCAATTTTTATACGATTTTGTTAAGTTTTATTATCTTATTTTCAGATACGCCCTTACATTTCGAACATCACAACGATAAACCAATCAACAAAAGCAAATGTTACGTTTTTGACTGGACAACTATGCGTGTTTCTACATGGATATACCAAATACTTAAAATAAAACTGAATGTGATCGACAGTCAAAGAGTGTTAACAACCGTGAGATAACTGTAGCAACTACCTTCTACATCATAAACAGTCGGGTTGTTATTGTAATGTCAATGACACTGTTTTGCCATACTGATATCAGCTTGCAATTTCTTAGGGGAAAAGTACATTTCTTAAGTTTTATGCTTCCACAATCTAAATGAGATGTAAATATTTCAAAATAGAAATCCACGACTGTAAATCCACGATTATTCCAGCTATTCAAATGTAAACAGCAATTAAATGAACATATCAATGTTTTAGCGCGTTTTCTGTATTGTATGATATACTTTATACATGTAATATCTATCTTTAGCTTTGTGGATTTTATGTTAAGCTTTAAATCCACGCGATTTGTAAGCCTTCAGATACACATTGCATTTAATATTACTATATACAAACTTTACGCCAGCATTTTAAAAAAAATATCCATTTTTACTAAATATTTTTATTGCTTGGTTAGGACGAGAAAATAATAAAAATCAAATTGAAAAAAATTCTCCGTTGAGAAAAAATAAAAATAAACGAATTTTTCAACAATATTTATTGTTTAAAGTATCGGGTGTCCTGCTTGTAAACTGGCTTTGCAGATTGGTCAAACTATTCCATGCATCTGTGAAGAGTAATGAAAAATGTATGCATAGAATCCGTGGAATAAGCAGAACTCAGCAAACTCTTCTGTCTGTTCCTTTGGTTCAGAGATCACCAACTGTTACCTATACTACTAATTTTAATTTTTCGGAAACTTTTTTTTTAAATTCCATTAATATTTAATTACTAACATTTCATCAATATGAACTTGATGAAATAACTTCGTTTATATACTGCACTAACAACGTCATATCCTCAAAATTGTTACCCGTGGAACTTTCCTGTGTTGCCTTTTTTTAATTTCTGAATCCAGTTAGCTGACAAAATATAACAAGAATCGAAATGCTGTGGTCTTTCAGGTTGTTTAGATCAGAATCCAAATACCGCATAGTATCTGTTAAATGTTGACATCACTTCCAATAGTGCCTGTTTTCTGCGATGTGAATCCTATCTTGTGTTCTCTCATTTCAATAACGATATTTATCAGTCGTTCTTTATCAGTGTTTTTTCTCCCTAATTTATAAATGCGTGTCTGCATATGTCATATGCTCTACTTTTGATTTAAATTGACTATAAATAGTTCATACAAAAATTAATTCTTTTTCTTTTGTCATTATATATGCTTTCCATTCTAAAATACAAGGTGACATATTAATGTTTATTTTAAATCAAGTGTGCATTGGAAAGGATTTCAAAGCGTACATATGAGGATGCTAGTGATCAATACGGACTTCTTTGCTTCTGGGTCCCCTTTTCTTTGAAACTTTGATAGGTGTTTTCAATGGTGTAATAAATGTGACCGATTCCTCGAAGGTAAGCTCACAATATGATCTATGAGCATAATATCTGCTTCTCTGTCTAAAATTGTGTTCAGTAAATGGCCAACCGAATAATCTTCTTTAGCTTCCCGAATGGTATTAAATGTGTACTTTTTCTCAAAACCATCTTAAGTTAATTCTTAAGTATGATCTTTTGGGCACATGTTCAAAAACTGATGTATGTATACTCTTTTTAATACACATAAATGATACGGAACAAGTTGAAACAATATATATCACTACTCGTTCGTCTTCACTTAGTCATGGAAAAGGGGGAAGAACTTGGTGTCCAATATCAATTAATTTTGGCTCATTGAAAAACGTTATTCAAACTCCCGAAATTAACGACAGTGATGTCTGATGTAATACATAAACCCCCTAGTGACTGTGGTAGAGCTTTGTTAATGGCGCATATTACGAGACAAAGCCCAAATATGCTTAAGTATTTCAAGTAAATTTTATTGGTCTTTGCATTTTTTTTATTATCAAATTAAATCGATTACTTATAATTTTCGCTCTGAACTGATTAAAATATGACAATAATGAACAGTGATCAATTCAAGGTGAAGATAACGAACAGTGATTACTCCGTTAAGGAATACAAAACAACGATTTGGGTAAACACGGACCCCTGGATATACCAGAGGTGGGATCAGGTGCCTAGGTGGAGTAAGCATCCCCTGTCGACTGGTCACACACGTCGTGAGCCCTATACATGTATCTTGATCAGGTAAACAAAGTAATCCGTATTCGGAATAAGTGTGCCACGAACGGCCTAATAACTGAACATTTCACACGGGTACTTAATCTTCACCTTTTCTTCAATGAAGACAAACTTTATACTATTTCGCATACTAGTGTTTAGATAAGAGTACTTTAATGAGGAATGTTTAAGTATAACCTTCTCTTAGTAATTTTCTATATTCCTATATTTTCTCATGTTTACAGCTCTCTTGTTTATTTGCAATATATTTGACCAAGGATGACCACATCTGTCTCCAGTGGATATTGCCACCCAGTAGCAGTGATTGACAGCACTTTCAGTTCAAAGTCTGATGTCATCACAATCCTTTTACGCTGCATTAGACTCAAGTTTCTTTGAAATGCCGGTGTGTTTTAATTTTATAATTCAAATGTTTGATATAACTTAGGTTTATATAAAATGAACTCTGTAAGTCACATTAATTACCAAACTTTGGTTGACTACCAAACTTTGAAAATCAAGTTGACTAAAGGAATGAGAAATATACACTTACCTGTGTTAGACATCAAAACGATGTTTTGTTATCATTATTCTCCGTGCTGATGAATTTCTTTATCATGTCATGTTTGTCGAGAACAAGTGTCTGGACAGGGAGGCCGGCATCTTTCATTCTTCTTAGTCCCCTTTTCAGACTCTCTAACTCCATATGTGTTGATCCAGTAAACTCATCACTCTGTGAATGTATTTTTTCATTAAGATTGCACTTGAAATTGATAAACAACCATACAATTCTATAATTTGGAAGGCGTAATACTGCCTGTATGATTATCAAATCATATATTCAACCAATCGAAAGTCCGCCATCTCCAAGTCCAACAATGCATACGAACAAAACTTGGCAGAGAAGCCTGGATCCGGAGAATCGCCTCTTAATATAAGGGGCCTTTCCACATACTGATTCAGCAACTCTGCTTGATGGAAGCCCCACGTAAGCCCCACGTACGCACGATTATGCAGATGTTGATACTTTACTTTACACCGGGTTATAACAGACTGCAAGATAACAGTAGATCTCTGATTGAATGGTTATACGCAAACAAAATGCAGGCAAACCCAGAAAAGTTTCATCCAACCTCTATTGGAAACAAAACACAAAAGGAACAAATTGTCTTTTATTCAAATGGAATTAACATTTCTTGTGATGATGAGGTAAAAGTGTTTTCAACTTTCATTTCAAGCTTATTAATCTCAAATGAAACATACGCACATCAATGGAGATGTATATCGAATCTGTTAATTAGTCCACCACACGACTCTTTTTTCTGCAATCGATGAGCAAAGTCCGTTCAGTCTTCATGCGGCAGAACTCAATTTACCGCATTCCTGCAGATATTCGAAATTGTCATTCAAAGAGTTGCTAACAAGTATTTATATAAAAAGAATTCAGAAGTCTTTTATATATAAAACCTATACGGTACCAATTTTGATGCACAAGATGCGCATTTCGACAAATAATGTCTCTTCAGTGATGCTCAACCGAAATGTTTACAATGAAGTTTTAGAGCTATTCTAGGGGAAAACAGTGTGCCAAAAAGGTGGAGTCAAATTCGTCTAAGGATAAGAGCTATGGGTGAGAGAGATAATCCTTAATTTTGAAATGAAATGAATTTCTAAATTTTGTAACAGCAATTAAATATACATCTGTATTTTCAAGGTAGTAACGGAGTACTTAGCTACTGGGCTGTAGAGACCCTCGGGGACTAACAGTCCACCAGCAGAGGCCGCGACCCAGGGGTCATAATATAAAACTTATACGGTACCAATTTTGATGCACCAGATGCGCATTTCGACAAATAATTTCTCTTCAGTGATATCGATGTGGACGATTATTCTCCATGTTAGTGGGTTTTTTTTTCAAAAACGGTGACACAGATTTGATGCTTTTTTCTTCGAAATTACTCAAAGCCAAACGGTTTGTTGAGTTACGAATTTTCTAAAGGAAAAAAAAAACAATTCTAGTATGTTACATTTCAGAGTTTAAGATATATATCACTGCTCGTTATCTTCGCCTTTCATATATTACATACTTACCATATAATGAATTGAAAAATTATGACAATAGAGTTCTGAATACGATTATTCCATCCCAGATAAAAACTACATATAGCAAATGTATGAACAACGAAACTTTACTCATCTAGTGTCCATTGGTAAAGGGTGTGCCGTGACTTATCAACAATGTACTAGATCACAATTCAAGGTCAGACAGTATTAAATGATCTCTCGAATTCTACCCGTCTTTAATTGGGATATCGATAGGGACGTGTATTGCTTATACAATGCAACCAGAATGCCTGTATACATATTAGAGCACGCCTTTTAAATCTGAGAGAAAATCGTGATTTGCCCAATGAAAGTAACAAAGGAATTGAAAGTTGATCCAAAGTGTAATGTCAATGGCAATTTGAATTGGAGCAATATACATTTGTACTGAATTACAAATTATTTAAACCCCATGTATAAACCAGTGGGTATGTGAACACATCGGAAAGTAGGTAAGTAGTAACGTTTTATATTCATCTATCTATTTTTGTTTCATTTCTTTCTTATTCATGCGTTATAATACGAAGAGTTTATACATGCTATTAGTTTGGGATTATTGAGAATGGTTACTTTTTCACAACAGAACGTGAGGAAAACTGAACATTGGGGTAGCAAAGCACCTTGATTTATTATATCTCGAATCATTCAAATCCGATGAAGGAAAAACGACACCAAGCCAATGAAGGGATTGATAGAAGACAGGTGTATTCAACGAAGGACACATATTTCGCATATTTTATCGTACGATTTATCTTATTAAAGTGGAAAATTTCCAAACTCTATTGCAAATGGTTTATATTAATTTAAGTAGATTTTAAAATATTTCTATCATGTACACATTATATTAATAATATGCATGTTAGTCTTTCAAATTACAATGCTACATTTAATATTTGTTTGGTATTTCAGCATGGATCTCTTCCATTTCATTATAAAAGTCATGTTCCAATTATTTGTCGCCTTAATACTGGCTTTATGGTCACTATATGACAATGTTGTGAGACCTTATTTTGCCTGCATCAGCATAATGTTATCATTCTCAGTGCTGTATGACATTGTGCCTTTATTAATCTCATTAACCCTTTATACGATTAAAACGAGTACATGGGCCAGATATTTGGATTGCATCAATGCCATACTGCGCTCCGTGGACATACTTTCACCGTTTGGATATATATTTCGTAGATTTATTCAGGGATTTTTAAGACTACTTCACCGATGCGTCATTATTTATGTGTTATGGAGTGTTGCTTTGTCTATATTGTGCTTTACCATGTCGGAATCTTTTGCTGCACAATATGAAAACTTTTTCGCTTCGAACTTTTTATATAATGATTCGTTACGGACATCAAACATACCACTTTCAAAGGAAGCACGTGAGAATACAGCATGTATAATGACACGAACATTGGATGCATCTGCTCTTAAAACAGATAATAATTTGATATATAGAAAGGACGAACTATCCAACTGTGACATCACAGATATTGACAACACAACAATACAGAACGTACGAGTGCAATTTAAATCTCCGGGTGAATTTGCAAAATTGAACTGCGCCATATATATACCATCTGCCAATTTTCTATTTGGATTGAAAGTGGAATGGAAAAAAAATAACAAAATAATACATGCTGATAACCAAACGATAAAAATAAAGACGAATATTTCAAATGAAATTGTGGAAAGTTCCTTAATCATATCATTTATAAGAGAAGAAGATTATGGGATGTACAAGTGTCAAATAAAGCGAAAAATACGTTCTGGTCAATATTATAGAAATGGAATCCAAACAATACCCCCAAGGCTGCGAACTGTGACCTATACCAATCTTTATAGTAAACATATATTGAAAAGATACTCAGGAATTCAGGATGTGATATTTGTGCCACTGGGTAATAAGCTACAGATAATTTGGATCCCGCTGTCCTTTGGAATTGACAAAGAGAATATCACACAAACATACTTTATAAATGGAGAAGAAACTTCCATCATAAAAAAGGGAAAGGGTCAATGTCATGGTTGTTCCTTTGTAATAAGCGTATTTTGCATCTGTGGTTATCTAAGAGATTGGTTTGAAATACACTTGAGATGCTCGTTGTGGGATGTTGTATTCAATCTCCCAGGGAAAACAGTTTCGGGGTTTTCAATGTGTGCGGATACTACTGTTTATGGTGTTCACACAATTGAATACAAGCGTCTGCTGTACGACAAGGAAAATAAAACATTAATCAATGTGACAGTGCGACACCCCGATACAATTATAGTTCTTCCAGATCATCCGTATTTGACTGAGATGGACAACCATTCTAAATTTGAAAAAGTAAACAAGTTGATGCGTCAATTAATGTCTGGTGACCTGATGAAAGAAAAGTTTCAAGACGAATCTCACGTCCTTTCTCAAATTACACGATATTATATTGAAACGATCGCTTTTTTCATAACTCCATTGGTTTTATATGGTGTTTTCGTTTATGGAAACAAAATAGGCTCAATCTGTCTGTATACTTTAGAATTGATCAGGAAACCCTACAGATACACGTGTTATATATTTTGTTGTGATGAAGATAAAGAATACGTCACGAGTCAGCTGTACAATAAGCTGTTGGAGGACAACATCAACGCGGGCATCATACTTAATAATTGTGAGTTGAATAATCCAGGGAGAAACAATTTCGAAATTACAGCTGACATTATTGAGAATTCGTTTTGTTTGATATTCTTCGTAACGCCTGCATATTTAGAAGATATATATTGTAGAAATTACCATTTGATCCCCGTTATGGAAAATATGAAAACGGGAAACATATTTGCAAACAACGTGCTATGTATCATGAATGAAAATGCAGTTTTTCCAAATGACATATCTTTGAACATACCTACCGTATTAAAAGTAGCATGGGAAACATCCAATCAAACATATGGAATTGTAAAACGTTGGTTACCAAAGGAGATTGTTCGATTTCCGGGGACACGTTTTATTGAAAGTTTCTCTTTGGAGGTGAGGAAGAAAATTTCTTAAACTGCAAATTCGCCCTCACCTCCGACCATATTCAGAATTTTAACATTGACAAATTCTATCATTTCATGCTTTCCCCTTTATTTTATTTTTTGGTCCATGCTTATACAAATCAATGTCGAATGTAGATACGTATCTTCATCGGTTAAAACATAATCATTCAATCAATAAATTGATATGCTGTGAAAGGCATTGAAACCATCTTAAACACACAATACCGGAACCACGTGTAATAATACCTTTGATATGACTTATCAAGTTTGTGCTTTAGTTATATACTATAGCATAACAATAGGAAATAACAAAAGAAACACAGTTGCTGGTGTATCATTTGTTTTTCTTAATAATGAGATTGGCTTACACTGTACATGCAAAACCCGGGAACTCCTTCCTTTAGTGTTACAAGAATTGTGCAATTTGATCTCTATCTTTTACTACATTGACAAAATGCTGTATTTGACCTTTAGTTTTCAAATTTGCTATCTTTCTAGTTCGTTCTCGTTATTAGTAGATGACAAAGTATTTACAAAGCACTATCATTTTCAATAAATGTGGCTTCAATATGGTGTTCATCCGTTATCATTTGTAAACAGTAATGTACGGATGTGTATATTACAATAAAGGTGATCACAACGAACAGTGATCAATCAGTCTCATAAAGAATACAAAATAAAGAGTTGAGTAAACACGGATTCTTGGACATACCAGAGGTAGAATCAAGTGCCTAGGAGGAGTGGATATCCCTGTCGTCCAGTCTCACCCGCCGTGAATCATATATCTTAAGTAGGTAATTGGTGCAATTCCTAGTGAAAGTCATTGTGTTAAGAACGGCCTTACAATCAGTGTGAAACACGTCAAACAGCATTTGACCCAATGATTTTCAAACTAGATTATAATAACGATCATATATTTGCAAAACGCTTACTTTAAATGAGACTGTTGAAACCCCTCTAACATCGACTTTCTTGTCAGTAGTCTGCCTCGAGTTTAAAACAGTTAATACGCAAATCAAGCTCTTGTGTATCAAATCAGTTAAGAGATATAAACAACATATGCAGGTGATAATGGAAAATTTCTACATAGATGTGCTTGACGATGGCGAAGCTGAAATCATCCGATTTGTCATAAAGTTGAGCTGTTAGTCTGTCATCAATATTCATTTTTAATAAAATATCTACATTGTTGTAAGTACAAAGCAGATATAAAGGAATCTGTGGTGTATTCTATTTCGAGTTCACAGGGGTACATAGAATCGACATATGAACGAAAAGAATTATTGTTAATAGATAAAACTTAAAGCAACCATAGCAAGGTGTGTTTTTTTTATTCTCACATAGACGCTTTTTAATAAACTCTGCTTTATAAGAATATAAAAGCAGGTAAGCTAACAAAGGGGCACAATTCTTACCGATAAAAATTGCAACAGTGTTGGAAGACCTGATCACCATAGGCTACACAGGCATTTTCAATGAGGAACTCCAGCATATTCTTTATTTAAATGTCGGGGTACCTGTGTGTAGAATTAGCTAAACAAAGTAATTTTTGGATAGGTTACCATTAGATATTAATATTTCCTTTTTGCCATGTTTGTTAAAGAGACAACTGTCTAGGCTTATTATGGATCAGTACAGGTGTATGTACCCTGTAGAAAAATATGTAGTAAAAACTATTACAACGTATAATATGTCACTTTATATTACATGTCTTTAGGTTTTATTTGTAGATAAATTGGCTAGTTATCATGATTGTTCGCTGGGTTTGAAGTATTACGCGGTAGATACATCCCAGGAAATAGTATTTAAAAATGGCACTCTAGTATGGCATTTTCGTTTCTGTTTCTATAACTCCTATATGGATGTTAGTATGAGACTAGTCGAACGGAAAACAAAACCCCAGGAGTACCATGGATGACTTTAATGAACATGGAAATCAATTTTATTTCATTTATAAAATGCATTTGATTTCAAAATTGTAATTTTCTACATATAATTTTGGTTTTATTTTTGTTTCTTGTCACTCTATTGAGACGTTCCAAGATGTAGGTGAACTGATATATTGATTGTAAATTGTTTAACGTCGCTCTCAAGAATTTTTCACTTTCATGAAAACGTCGCTATTGCTGGTGAAGGGCGGTAAATTTTAGCCGAAATTCGGTGCTTATGGACTTTGAGCAGGGGGGATCCTTTATCGTGCAACACCAGCTGTGACATGGGACCTCAATTTTTACGCTATAATCGAAGGACCGTCCCATTTAGTAACCTCTTCCCACAAGCAAAGGGTACTGAGGACCTGTTTTGACCCGGTGTTGTAGCATAGAATTTCCCCCGCATAGACTTTTCCCCCGGAAAAACGTGCCTGGCATAGAATTTTCCCCTAGGAAGGATTAACCCGGGCCCAGTTTTCCCCCTAGGGAAAACCGTCCCAGTATAGAATTTCCCCTTAAATGACAGTATGTTTTCCCCCTTCTTACATTTTAGCTATGCATCCGTTTCCAGTTCTATTACTAAAATTCTCTTGCTTATTTAGACCCATGAATTCTTCTTCTTATTATATATATATATATATATATATATGAGCAGGGTCTTGTGTATCAAATCATCTTATGTTTTTTTTTAAAGGAAATTATATCAATTGTACATTTGTATATCAAAATCCATGCAAACATTTCAAGCCTTTGCTATTATTTACAAGTATCTAACATTTGAAATAGTGAAGGTAGGAAGAAGTTAATGGGTTTTTTTATTTAAAATTTCGAATTTACATAAACGGGAAAATAGAATTACTTTTATTTATTCAGTGCATCTACTTTGCTTTACAAATATTTTAATTCTATATCTTTTAGTCGACTTTTTACTAAAAATCTTAATGATATTGACTATCGGTGCAGTCTTTTGAAAAGCATATTGTATTTACTGTATGCAATTCAAAGTTTTCAGCGTGTAAACCCAACGTCAACATCTCCAAAAAAATATTCGTTTGATTCATAAATATCGTCGAAGATTCCGGTCGATAAAATCCGGAAACAGGAGGGGGGATTCTATACCAGGGCGGTTTTCCGTAAAGAGGGAAACTCTATACTGACTTTGTACATAGGGGGAATTATATGCTGGGGCGCTTTTTCCTCCTATGGGAGAAAATCTATCCCAGGTCCGTTTTTCCAGGGGTGGGGGGTCTAAACTACAACACCGGTTCCCCACGATTTATTTCGAGAACTATAGACCTGATGTAGGAATGTGACATGGTATGGCGGATTAACAAATAGGAACCGGAAAGATAACCGAATACCGACATAACAATGTAAAACTGACAAGTTGGTAGTCCCGTGATATTCACAAGCACTATTAATCCAAATGCGTGGATGACATGAGTGCTTGGAATGGTTTTGGACCTATATTTTGCCCTTGTTTCTTTGAGGGACTTTTGCTTGGCATTAATACCAGTATATCCGTGCACCGCTCAGAGATCAAAATAGTCCGTTATCTCCACTGGTCCGCCATATCACCCATATATATGATGGTCTCGTCAAAACCTTAGTACTGCATCTTACACTCCTTCCCCAATAATGAAAGAGAGTTAGGCCTGTATGAACTTGAGTGAAGTTTGGATCATATTGTATAAGAAATTAGCATTACTCGTATTAGACGTGTTTTACATAGTACCTGAACAAATCATGAGATAGGTAATGATGGAACTTCTCACCTCAGCAATTACAGCGGCTGTTCTGTGGTTCACCCTTTTGCTTTTTATTGATCTGTGTATTTATAGTCAGGAACACACCGTGCCAAAACAATTTTAGAAGAATATTTAATTAGACAATTTTAGTTCGGATTTCTCATAAACGTGTACATGTATTGGATTGCCTGTCCCAGAATTTTGCTGTTTTAAGGAAATGAAATCTGCAGGGTTCAAGATTATGCCACATCATTCCACATGGCATGTTACTAGACTGTTGTTGGAAAACCCAGTTTCTACCTTCATGTTGACTAGCATATTCGTTTGCCCAAGGTGGAATTGAGGACCCCGTAATCAATATGACTTTGTTACTTATACTGACTCTGTATGGGTAAGCGAAGTAGTATATTTAAGTATAAGGAATAATGAAATTTGAGAACGACTTAAGATTTATATATAAGATAGTTACGTATTGTGTGATATCATTATATTTAGCATGGAAAATTAAGTTTTAATGTATGTTGGAATGCATTGGATTTCAATCATCTCGACTTCATGATGTCAGAATGAGAACCTCCTCCTAAAGCCCTGTCAGTGGCTCTACCGATCCTGAAGCTATCTGTTGTAAATTGGCCCTGTAACCTAACAATTATGAAAGCTTTTTGTAGGACTATATTAAATTTATATATATTGAGGGGAGATACATCACTATGAACAAAGAATAACCAAGAATGGAGCGGTTGAAAATCGCTTGCTCTGGAATTCACATACGTAAAGCTGGACTGAGCATATTGACTAGAGTTTAGATTCAGTTTTAATAGCTAAGATAGTTCGATGCCCTATTTGATCGGTTTTAGAACGTGGAATCAGTATTTTGATATTGAAAAGAAGTCGAGGTATTTGTTGAGGACCGATTGGTATGCTTTTTAAAATATTTGTGAATACCGTGGCATTAATACACTGAGCTGATTGGGATTCTAAAGACTTCAGATATGGCTTATTAGTGGTATAGATCTGCGTTATGTTTAGGGGACCAGGCGGTGAATTTTGATCCACTACGAAGGAGATATCCAATCTGCAATTTTATTGAGTTTTGTGGAAATGTATTTCGCTTTAATCGCGAATGTTGTACTTGAGTGTGATGAAGACAATTTTGTACAAAAGCTTACATTTTGATTTTGGGTTGATTACATGTGAACAATGACCATTTTCCATATGTGGAACAAAACTCGGCTATTGGTTAATAACTTGGGTCATAAGACGACGGTTACGTACATAGTAAACACCTCTATAAATAACATTTCTCTATTACTATGGAATCTAATTCAGGCAAATTAACCACCTAAAATGGGTCCAGCTATCTACGAAATAAATGCCCAAGTGGGGCCCTTGTACTGTCAGTAAATTGTTGAAAAAAAATGATCATATGCCGCGCAGTTGTTTGAAAGGGTGGTTACTCGGTTGTAGTCTCGATTGAACGATAACCACACGTGTAGATCTGGCTTGATGTTCTTAGTTACCGATAGTTGCATCTTTATGTCTGTGACAGAATGCCCGGTCTGGGGCTATAGTCCTCCATGCGGAAAACATAAGTCCATAGAGAGACTGAAGTGACATCAAAATCACAAATTCATCAATGTAAAGAACAAAATAAATTGCAAAAGACCTACTGACTGTATTAGGACTTTATTTTAGTAATTTTTCCTTTTGTAGTTTCATCATCATTTGTTGAGTGTCAAACGGTTTGATGTTAAGATATTATTATATTGGTAATTTGCACCCCGATATCTAGACAAATAAAAAGTGATAAAGTATCAGCATACACCTACGAGGGGCTTCCATTTCTGGTCGTATCTGCACTCTCAACGCCTAAACGACAATCCTGAGGGTCCATCCCAGAACCAGAAGGATGAGGGCCGACAGTTTCGTTTTACAAAGAACTTACATATACGATTAAGACTAAAAATCTTGCATAGTTCTAAAACCTCGCCAATTTCATTAATTTTGTTAAATTATACTTATATCAATTTAGAAAACTGAATTCTTCTTATTCACATTAAAATCACAAATTAATCAAAGTAAAGAATAAAATAAATTGCAAAAGAAGATTTTGATGTTAGTCTCAATTTCTTTTGTAAAACGTGAGTGATGTTTTGTTTGTAATAAGTCTGGGTCTGTACCGAGGTATCACTGCTCTGGGAGAATGGATTGGTGGTATATGAAATCTAAAGCTCGCTATTCGTCTGACCCAAGGGGGCATTTGGGTTATTATCCATTACATATCTAAACTGTTCATCGAATTTGAACCAACCCGATGGACTTTTTGCAGCAAGGCGTAAGTCCCTCAGATAGTTTAGCAAGTCTTGGTCTCTGTAGGATTTTTTTCCATCAGTTCGATAGAAAAAATGAAGGCCGATGTCTACCTATCTGTTGTGAGATACACTTTGGACTTTTGTTGAACAAGAGACATGCGGATATTTTAATCTGTATCTTTCCTTGAGATACATAGTATTTCTGCAACTGCCACGTAAATATCACAAGCATAGACATGTCAATAAATTTCCCCTGTCCCTATTACTTCTGTAGATAGTAGGACTCACGTGCCAACAACAGGTAGAAACAACTGAGGGCTATTGTTATTTTCGATTGCAGAGGATTGTTAGAAAATTATCTAAGTCCAATTGAAGGATATGAATTACTGACTCACCGCTTCTCATGATGTTCCCGACCGATGGTACAGCCACGTTCACAATGACATCCAGTAGGAAACCGCGATCTGCGTCTGCTAGGTGAAGCTTCTACTTATCTTGTTTATAAAAGAGGTGCAAACTGGCATCATGATTGTGGTGATTGTTTTATTTCTTCCATCTCTGAGATTTCTTAGCTGCAGTTTTCTGGATTGTAAGGGCCCATTTTTGTAGATATTTTATTGACTTAGTGTAAATATTTTACACTATTCGAATACATATAAGTTGGCGTTATGTTGTGAGTGATTTTCATGACCAAAATAAATTCCATATTAATGCAATGGTCAGGAAACGATATGCATTTACTTTCTTTAACAATTCAGAAGAAGGTGAAAAAGATTCTTGTCCCAAGATATCAACTGGAATCACTTACTTTGATTTAATCTGATTTAACGATTCATTTTTCAGAATGCCGCAAGTGAATACCAAAACCTTTTTGTTGTTTTTGTAGCGGAAGACAACACACAGCAAAATAATATTATCGTTTCCCATACTGTATGTGGATATTTACCAAGTTAGTAAGATTTTCGCGAGTTATTATCCCAATCAAACGACGGTTATGAAATGATATCTTAAATCGGCATATTTCCAGCCACGTACACGTAGCAACGTGGGTGGTTGGAAGGTTGGGTTTCACCCCCTACATTTTATTCCTGACATTAGACATAAATATCGCATCATATTTGGTTATTTTTACAACGATCGATTTATCAGCTGGTGACTTTTCATAGCGGCGGTGAATTGTAGTGGAAATACATGGTTGAGCAGCTGAATTGAACTCGAGTATTGAGTGTTCTGATAGATATCCCATACTTCCTGTTTTTGTATTTGGGATGAACTGCTTTTCTTGCTTACGAAGATATTTTTCATACAAATATGAAGGCAACATTTTTATACGTTTCCTTCCCCCTTACAAATTCAAAAACGATGTTACAAATGTCTAAATTCACTATATGCAAAACTTATACTGTACCAATTTTGTTGCACCAGATGCGCATTTCGACAAATAATGTCTCTTCAGTGATTCTCAACCGAAATGTTTGAAATCCAAAATAGCAATGAAGTTTTAGAGCTATTATAGGGAAAAACAGTGTGCCAAAAAGTGGAGTCAAATTCGTCTAAGAATAGGAGCTATGTGTGAGGGAGATAATCCTTAAATTTGAAACGAATTTCTAAATATAACAGCAATTAAATATGCATCCGTATTTTCAAGCTAGTAACGAAGTACTTAGCTACTAGGCTGTAGAGACCCTCGGGGACTAACAGTCCACCAACAGAGGCCTCGACCCAGGGGTCATAATGTAAAACTTATACGGTATCTGATCCATACGTATGATTGTTTATTGAAAAGTTGTCCAGTTTAAAGCAGAAAACAAGATGCTGTTGGATATACTAAATATTAGAACCACAACGGAATTGAAGATGAAACAATGTTTCGTTATTTTGTAATGGTTAAGATGAAACCACTTCCGATCACAAATACGTGGCATTTTCACAACAGTTTGACGATTGTGTTACATGTAAAATACGGATGTATATTTAATTGCTGTTATAAAATTTAGAAATTCATTTCAAATTTAAGGATTATCTCCCTCATGCATATCTCTTAACCTTGGACGAATTTGGCTCCACTTTTTGGCACGCTGTTTTTGGCTATATTTAGCTCTAAAACTTCATAGTTATTTCGGATTTCAAACATTTCGGTTGAGCATCACTGAAGAGACGTTATTTGTCTAAATGCGCATCTGGTGCATCAAAATTGGTACCGTATAAGTTTTACATGCACAGGTAGGTCAATTCGTACACGGTGAAGCACTTGTCTGGATATCCAAGTGTCTTTGGTTCGAACCTCGGTGTCGTTGGTTGCACTTTGCTGAGATCTATGTCTGGATTTGATACAGGCCTGGAAAAAGAAAATTTGGTTATCGTTGTATTTGGAAAAAAGATTAGGATGGGTTTACCAATCATGGTAGTTTACATGTATATGTTTGATGGGATATATGTAGTTCAGTGCTAGAGATGACGACCAGAATAAAATTCAAGGAGTGCCATGTTTCAATTGCGGTCTTGGCAGATACAATTATTTCTTTCCCATTACAAAAAGAAAATGTTAAGACAGAAATATTACAAGCGAATAATTTTTAATTCAAAATTTTAAAAAAGATTGCATCTTAAAGTGTCAATTTCTGAATGAATACAATTCATTTGAAGAACCTGTATTTAGTATTTGAAATTCAAGACCAAATCGGTTTTTTAAACTTAATCATAGGAATACGTAAAGAGAAAAATTGAAAACCAATGTTTTTAGACATCAATGTAGAGAATACCAAAACTGGTGTTGAATATTTAAATGTCAAACATGGAGAATTCTGTCGATAAGATTTAACAGTCAGACAACTTCATCTCGTTTACGGATAAACACTGATCAAACAGTTCAAGTGAGTCCAAAGTTGTTTTGTTAAATATCACTCCGAAAGAATAATACCGGGGAAAATATTGCCTTTACGAGATGGTGAAACGACATTTCCTGAAGTGAAAATGCAATAAAATATAACTGCTATAGAAGCTACTACCATTACTTCTAGTTAGTATGAATTGAGTTATTTATGTTCTATAGACACGGCCAAGTTTTTGTACTTTACCGTATGAATCCCGACGTAGAAAATTAAATAGACAAACAATAACAGACGTAATTTAAGGAAGGCTATAAGCTTTATAAGGTATGCATAGCATGGCGGATCGAATGACCATTATTCATACTCGCTCGAGTTTTCGAAGTCTGAAGAAGATATAAAACGACAGTAGACGTACAGGGAATCATAAGAACCATAAAATAAATTCAAGGTACAGTCTTCGACAAGGTAAGTGTTCAATATACTAGCATATATTATACTCTGTAAAATATATATATACATGTAGACGTCAGTTATAATCTTATCAGATACCAAACAGCTGCAACAAGTAATTCAGTCACGGAATGAAAGGAATTTGGGGACACAAGCTCACAAAATGTCTTAAGTTTAAACCACAGCAAAATTTGAACTATATGTCTTATTTGCAAACGAAATACCCTCTTTTTATTCCTAGAATAAAACACAACAAAATACATATAAAATAATTAAGAGTTTGTATCATTCGATGGTGAAACCATACTTTATAAGAGGTGTTTTATCGGCAGAAAGATAATCCATACTCTCAATTCGACCCAGGGTCATCCCATTTTAGTATGACCCCGGGTCATCCTATTTTCTACACAGTCTACTACGCTATTAAAGAAAAGGTATAAAAGTGAAAGCACAATTGCACACTATCAAAAGGAAATGAATATTGCGCAAGTCATTATTGATCAATTTTGAAAATGATGATTCACTGTTACCGCTATCTGCATCCCCCTGATTTTCCCAAATACGAGAATGTGATATGAACCTAGCTTATGATAAATACAATGCAGTGAAATTGAACTTGAAATATCATCCTTTTATTTATTTGTAATTTATTTACAGATAATTTTAAAATAATGTTGCACTTAGAGGGTGACCTCTGGTCATCTACAACTGTATATATTTCAGACATGAAAATTAAGTTAGGGTGGTTTATATTTTATGATGCTACAACAGTGTCAATGTGAAAGGTTTAGTTCACCTGGGCCAAAAATTAAAATGAGCTTTTTGATTATTTGTCTATCCGTTTGTAAATCTTCTTATCTACTGGGCATATTTTCACCAAACCTAAGTAAGTGTTGTCCAAATCTATCTTCGGATGGCCCATGGTAATTTGTCGGAATTATGTCATGGTTTGACTTTATAATTGTTCATTAGAATTCTTGCAAATAGAAATAACATACATAAGACGTCTTTGTAAAATGTGTATAAGAGATACCGGGAAGTATGGATTTCGGACATAGAAGGAGATTGGTCATGTGGTCACTCTACCTGTTACTTGGTTTTATATTTGAAATAGAATAAAATAAGTATACGCAAAATATAGACAGAAATAATAAGTTGAGGATTTCA